>NW_016107423.1:2207767-2224665 GCF_001604975.1 Cebus imitator | reverse complement strand
CGCGATCTCGGCCCACTGTAACCTCTGCCTCCAGGGTTTAAGCGGTTCTCCTGCCTCAGACTCCCAAATAGCTGGGACTATAGGCCACCATGCCCAGCTAATTTTTGTATTTTTAGTAGAGACAGAGTTTCACCATGTTGGCCAGGATGGTCTCAATCTCTTCACATCGTGATCCACCCACCTTGGCCTCCCAAAGTGTTGGGATCCCAGGCGTGAGCCACCACACATGACCAAGCTTTTTTGTTTTTAAGGGAGAAAAAGTCTTCCATGGCAGTCACCCAGAAAATTTACTGGTAAGTCTCATTGGCCTTCAGCTATCCTATAACCATCACTAGTTGCAAGGGAAATTGGAAAAGCAAGTAAGTATCTTTAATCTCAATTGTGTGACTCAGTCTCTCCTAGGAGGAAAAATACGGGTGGCAGAGCTCTGGGGTAGGCAACTCGCAGTGGCTCCAGACTATTCAGAGGTTAAAAAGGGATTAAGACTTTTGGTCTCTAGAACCAAATATTCTGACAAATACTACGGTTATTTTGTCTGTTTCTAAAACTGCACTTGAGTTTTAATAATTTAGAGTAAATGATTATTTTTCCTTTTACTTTCTCAATAGCAGTATGCTTCAGCTAAACATCCTGTCTTATTCTATCGAGACGCCTCTAAGATCAGTACAATTATTCTTAATTTCAATTTGCAGAGGTGGGCCAAGAAGAAGTTAAAGCTAAGCAACACAACTAGCAAATAAATAATGAAACCCGGACGGCTGGGAGGGCAGGAGCGGAGTGAAGGCTGAGAAATTACTTAATGTATAACGTCCATTATTCAGGTGATGGTTACTGTAAAAGCCCGGATTGTATCACTATGCAGTATATGTATGTAACAAAACCACACTTGTATTCCTTAAAATTATACAAGTTATTCTTTTTAAAAGAAAGCCTGGAACTGGTCCATGGTATTCTATTAGATCAAGTTTTTTCCTATAATGCCTCAAATTTTTATAGTATGCTCTTATTCTATCATGTGATAATATAATGTTATAATTCCACACACCATGATATAATTCCACACACTAGAAGGCAGTTTGATACAATAACATAATGTAAGAGTTAAACCCTGCCACGTTTCAAACAGACTAGTCCAGCCCAAGGTCGACTAATCAACCTCGTAGGCAATTTTTTGTTATAGGCTCAAAGGTAGCTCCGTTCAATAGGGCACTCTTTGTTCCAGGAGCCCACTGTGCATCTTCCCAGAACGGTGCACTGCCTGAGAGAAATAAAAGAGGCGGCTCTCACACAAAGAGGTTGAGAAGTTCAGGAAATGACCTGGGTATGAGAGTAACGGGCATAGGAAAAGTTGATCTTGAAAAGCAAGAACTGTGCATTCCTTGGACTCCTTTCCCTTTTTCTTTCCTCTGGTCTGCACCTGCCTGCATGAAATAACAAAATCACCAGCAAGTCAAAAGAACATATTGTGCCAAGAGATAAGATGAGCCTTTGGAAACCCATAAGAAGCTCAGATATACTTCAGCCCTGGGGAAAGAGACTGCATGGGCCATTTGAAAACTGAGATGGGCTCTGTGCTCAAGATCAATAGATTTAATATTCGATAGAGTGGCCGCGGTCGCCATGGTGAGCAGGCTGTGGATGTAATTACAAGGTTCAGCTGGATGGATTGCTGGGAGAAATGCTTTATGAACAAAACAGGGTTGGTACCCTTACACAGTTCATCTCCAGCATATTTCTGACAGAGACAATTCAGAAGACAGTGTGTTTGAAGAAAGGAGAATAACTGGGTCACTTCATTCTGGGGCTTTCAAAGACTGCTCTTTCTAAATCAGGCTAGATTCTAAACAGCTCCCAGGATCTATAGCTATAATTCAGGACTGTGGCTCAATGTTTACCTGACCTCATTTCCCAACTTGAAGAATTAGCTATTAGACAAGTGAAAATAGAATTTTTCCAAAGCAAGCACACTTTGATCAGTGCAGAACCCAATCAAGAACTCTGTAGCATGCATCTCAAGAATGGGAGGGGTCGAGAATAGAGTTTGCCTAAGATGCTACCAAGTATCCTTGAAAAGAGTGAGCTGAACAAAGGGCGGAAGGTCATATTTCTGAGTTATAGGTGGTTCAGTACATTTTGATCATGCAAATTGTTCATTTGTGTAGGTGCTCACTAAATGATGTTTCGGATAGGGAGTTGAGCTTTTTCACTGTGCCTTATGCCCTCTGAATATTCAGAGATTATTCAAAGGCTGCACATTGGTGACAAACCCCAGAAATAAAGCAAGTGGTGGATGTGGCTTTTTTTCTTAACTTTTATTTTAAGATCAGGCGTCCAAGTGCAGGTTTGTTACACAGGTAAACTTGTGTCACGTGGGTGTGTTGCACAGATTATTTCATCACCCAGATATTAAGCCTAGAACCCATTAGTGTTGTTTTCTTGATCCTCTTCCTCCTCCCACGTTCCACGCTCTGAAAGGCCCCAGTGTGTATTGTTCCCCCTATGTGTTCATGTGGCTTTTTTAAACATGGCTTTTTATTTCTGAAATAATGATAACTTCTCATTACACTGTTAAAAAATAATACAGAGATCCATGTACCCTTTACCTAGCTTCTCCCAGTGGTATCATCTCATATAACTACAGCACAGTGTCACAACGAGGATATTGACAGGGATATAATCATTTAACCTTGTTCAAATTCCCTCAATTATTTGTGTGTGTGTGTGTGTGTGTGTGTGTGTGTGTGTGTGTGTGTGTATGGAACTTTAGTTATATATAGGTTGATGTAGCTTCTACCACAGTCAAGATACAAAACAGTTCCATCACCTCAAGGAGGTGTCATGTTGCCCTTGATGTAGCACTTTAATAACCTGTAAAGGTGAGAAATATTTCATTATTTCAATTAAGTGGGAGAAAAAAAACTAGCAAAAATTATGCAATTTTAAACACTCATGCTCAAGTTTCTTTCATTTTCTATGTCCATATTCTCTCCCGGATTGGGCTGCTACAAAATATAATTAACCTGACTTCGCAGAATTCCAATATCTTTGCATGGTCATTTTCAGGTATATACTTAGTTGTTAATGAGTTATTTCCATTGTAACACACATGATCAATCAATTACATGCCTGAGTATTCATTTTAGAGAAAGAAAAGGTTACGTTTGCCCATAAACCTGTGCACAAATATTCACAGCAGCTTTTGATGTAACAAAAGTTAGAAGCAACACACATGTCCATGAGTGCATGAATGTGTAAACAAACTGGAACATCCATGCAATGGAGTACTACTCAGCAACAAAAAGGAATACAAATTGATGCAAACATCAACTTGTATGGATCTCAAGGGCCATGCGGTGAGTGAGAAAAGCCAATCAAAATATATCCCGTATGATCCCACTTATAAACTGTTCTCAAAATGACACAATTATAGTGATGAGAGATTAGTGGTCATTCAAGGTCTGGATTGGGAGGAAGGTGTGAATATAAAAGTTTTATGGAGTTTTTTTGCAGTGATGGAACAGCTGCTGTCTTAGGGCCGCTTTGACAAAAACACAAAAGATTGAGTGGCTTATACCACAAACATTAATTTCTCATGCTCCTGGAGGCTGGGAAGTTCAAGATCTAGGAGCCAGCAGGTCCACTATTGGGTGCGGTCCTGCCTCCTGTTAGTATCCTCACAGAGCAGGCAGAGACACACAGAGAGAGAAAGCTAACCCTCCTGTGTCTCTTCTTACAAAGGCACTAATCCCATCATGAGGGCTTCACCCTCATAATCTAATCATGTCCCAAAGGCCCAACTTCCAAACACTATCACACTGGAAATTAGGGATTCAACAGATGCATTTGGTGGGGTTGGGGGGACACAAACATTCAGTCCATAACAGTTATGTGTCCTGACTGTGGTGGAAGTTACACGAATCTACATGTGTGATAAAGTTTTACAGAACTATACACCCCCCCCACAACATGCTTGCATATTAAAAAAAAAATAGGTGAAATTGGAATTAGGTGTATAGTTTAGTTCATAGCATTATATTATACCCATGCCAGTTTTCAGGTTTTGATAATGCATTATGTTTATCTAAGAGGCTAACATCAGGGGAAGCTGAGAAAAGGATACGAAGAAATTATCTGTTCTACTGTCACAACTTTTTGAAAGTCTAAAATTATTTCAAAATAAAAACGTGAAAACAAAACAAAAAATTAGTTCCCCCCAATTTGCAGAGAGGTTAACTAAGATTCAAATAGGTTAAATAATTTACACTTATTTTTAAAAACCGTCAAATTCAAATCTCAGTAAAAGGCCAAACTGAGATTTGAACTCCAAGACTTCTGAGTCCAAATTCAGGGTTCTTTTTACCACAGTGCTCCTATTAGCCATGTGTTTAGCTTGAGCAGATAAACATTCAAATGGCAGTTGAAGGTCATCTAGGTAGATAGAAGAACACGTTCAAGGTCATGAGGGAAACAAAAGCAAGGAAAGAAAGTACAAACCATCAAAGGCTGATGATGGGCAGAGTGAAGCACAGAGCTAAGAGGACTGGAGCCATGAGTGGGCCAAGAACAGGGATGGAGGGTACAGGTTGTGAACAATAGAGTATAGGTTGTGAACAGGATGCCTGACGTGAAGATAAAGTGACTCCTGATGATGATAGATCCTAGAAATAGCCCCAGAAAGGAGATGAGTAGCCAGATCCTACTGAAAGTAAAGATCTGAGTATGAAATGGTCAAGGAATTGCGAGGCTAGAGAGTCAAGTGAGTGGTCCACTGGAACATTCAAGTGAGCCAGAATGATGCAAGCATGTGGTGGACAGGAAGATGAAACTCTATCCTTCCTCACAGTATAAGCATCCTGGGGGTAGGTACTGTGCTTTACTTATCTTTGTTCATCACGCAGAGCCTACAACAATGCCACGAACTTAGAGTGCCAGTGATGTTTGCTGAACTAACCAATGAATGTTCTCATGCCCTAAGAACCTGAAACAGTTAATTACTCTTTTCTAGCCCCTGTTTTCCCTTGAGGGAGTAGCTTCGGTTGATCAGCATGAACTGAAATAACCACTGAATTCCATCTAAAAATATGTTATTATCATTTTTTCATAATAAAGATGAAGCATCTTACTGAATTTTGTTTAAACAGTCATCTTAAGTGGCATATATTATAAATATTAACCCATAGAATTCTGATTATCACTAATATCTTTTTTGTTGTTGTTGAGACAGTCTCGCTCTGTCACCCAGGCTGGAGTGCAGTGGTATGATCTCAGCTCACTACAACATCCTCCTCCCGGATTCAAGCGATTCTCCTGCCTCAACCTTCCAAGTAGCTGGGACTACAGGTGCCTGCCACCACATCTGGCTAATTTTTGTATTTTTAGTAGAGGCATGGTTTCACCATGTTGCCCAGCCAGTCTCAAACTCCTGACCTTGTGATCCACCCGTCTTGGACTCCCAAAGTGCTGGGATTATAGGTGTAAGCACCCTGCCACTAACATCTTATAATGCATGAACATCTGTATGTGCACACCTATACACATACCCTTCCATTCAGAGAATTGAAATGCAAGGTGGTATCCACAGTTGATCCACCGTGGTCTTGATTCTAGAGTTGTGCTGTCCAATACAGAAGCCGCTAGTACCATGTGGCTGTTGAGATTTAAATTAAATAAAATTAAAAATTCAGTTCCCTGTTTGCACTAACCACACATCAGAGGCGCGATAACAACGTGGAGCTAATGGTTACCTTATTGGACAGTGCAGATATAGAACACCCTTATCATCTCAGAAAGTTATACAGAATAGCATTGCCTAGAGCAACCCGCAATGACTCACTAATTTGTCTTTTCTGACCCTTCCCTGACTCCCAAACACCACAGTGTCACCTAAGTTTAGTACTACGCTTCTCAATGGGCATCTTACATCCAAAATGCTGCACTTAACATTTATTAGGTTACTTTTCAGCACAATTACATAAAACTTGACTATATTGGAATCCTGTTGTCTTTTATGTAAATATATCAAATTGTATGACTATTAATATCTCATAATATGTGATTAACATGGTAAGAAGTGTGTCAGACAGAATAACAATGCCCCAAAGATGCTATGTCCTAATTCTCAGAACCTGTAAATAGGTATATGACAGGATAAAGGGGAATTGAAGCAGCAGAGAGAATCAAGTTTGCTAATCAACTAATCTTAAATGGGAAAGATTGTTCTGGATTATCCAGGCAGTCCCAATATAATCACAAGATTCCTTAAGAGTGGAAGAGAAGGGGAAAAGAAAAGTCAGTGTCAGAGAGATGCAATATGCAAAAGACTCAACACATTGCTGGCTCTGAAGTTGGATGGGGCCATGAGCCAAGGAATGCAGGCCATCTCTGGAAGCTGGGAAAGGTAAGAAAACAAATTCTCTCCTACAGCTTCCAAAAAGGAACAGAACCCCGCCAATAGCTTGGTTTTAGCTCAAAGTGAGCATGGACTTCTACACTCCAGAACTCTAAAAGAATCGACATGTAGCTTTAAACCGCTAAGTTTGTTGGTAATTTCTTCTAGCAATGATAGGAATCTAATAGAGAAGTTTCCTAAAAGTCAATATAATTGATGTAACTTTTATTTAGTTATTCAATATAATTTTTTTTTACTTTGGTAGCTAAATTACATAATTGATGTAACTTTTATTTAGTTATTTAATTTTTTATTTCTTTTTTACTTTTGGAAGTAGATTATAAAAGTATTAGTGATACTTTTACAATCACAAAATTCCGAAACTTTAAGTCTTGGAAGTTTTTGTTTTAGTTTTTGTCTGCTTTTAATTTTTTCCCCTAAGACTTTGAAGCTTCAAAATTGGCCTTGTAAAACTTTGTGAGAGTGCATGGAAGAAAGGCTGGCAGAGGAAGAGAGTAGGCCTTGAGCTAAGTATCCAAGCATGGAGTTGCTAATGTAGCACAGTTATTTGCCTGAAAATGACTGAAGATAAAATTAGCTAGCCTATTTTGCTTCAGGAAATGGATAAGGAAATGATATAATCTTTAAGAACATTGGGAAAGGAAATTTATAATTTATATTAGTGAGTAATTTCATTTATAATAGCAATAATGCAATTGTTCTATTGTGTCCACTCTGAGATTTATGTTATCAGGTGAGTTTTTAATTTCCATGTTGTCATTTTTTTTTGGCTTAATGTGTTTCTGCAGACAATAAACATAAGAAAATAAAGTATTGAATTTAGCATCAAAGTAGTGAACTAGGTCTAATGCATTTGGGATGGGAAGAAATTTGTAGGGACCTATGCTAAAATACAATCTAGAATTCTCTTATGTACCAAAAGATTATGGTTTAATGAGTGCTAAGAACTCACTTCTAAACTTTCTGAAAATTCGAACACTCATCCCCTTTTATGCCTGTCTGAAATTTCCACCTTATATACTGACAGGGATTTTTTTTTTTTTTTTTGAAGCTTTAAAGGCCAATGTTAAAATGCAACATGGAATTGAAAAAAGTAGGAAAGGCCAAAAACTAAAAAACAAAGGAAAGATTCTGATAGATGACAGATGAAACCAGGCAGCAGATAAGCTCATGGAAGCTGGTATGGAAATTATAGACAATTTCTTGGTCAGTGTTTTTCAACAAATCTTTTCTGAAGGAACCTGCCAGCAGCTCCCTTGTCCACTCTCAGAGCCTCTGAGACCCGCTACATTCCATCTCTTCAGGCTCATGTGTCCAGATGCCTACCACACACCTCAAACTCAACATGTCCAAAATTGAACTATTCTAATTCCTTTCTACCCCATACTGCTCCTCGTCACATTTTTCCTGACCCAACCATTCAAGCTGGAAAGCTCAGTGATGCATGAATCGTTCCCTCTTCCACCCCCTCACCATGTCCAGCCTGTTACCAAATCTTCACCAACCCTCCTTCTCCAGCCTTTTAGGTACACACACTTCACATCCATTTCCAGAGTTCACTTCCAAAGCTCGTTAATCTCATGGGTTCTTATGAAAACACAAATTGGTCCCTCTTAACTTGTCCGGTCAGTGAAAAGGGTTTATAGCCACTGGACACCACTCAAATTCTTTTATTTAAAAATATTTTTGTATGCTTGTTATCTGAAAATCACTGTACAGAGCCACATCCCTAGATTTCAAAAAGTTCTAGCGGGATCAGGAACAACAATAATATAGAAAAATAATAAAAATAACTGCAGTTACCATTTATTGAGCATCTTCTACATTTTTGGCATTGTTACAGATGCATATATTGCCCCTGATAATCAGAACAGCCCTACAAGGGCTGTTATAACAATAATTATACTTATTGTGTAGCTATAGATATGGAAAGCTGAGAGTCAGGGAAGTTACTAACTTGACAAGATCTCGCCGTCCTGAGTAGAAACCTGAATTTCTTGAGGGCAGAGGCTATGATAATACCTGGATTATACAATATTGTAATAAACTATATTTGTGAATATATATAATATAAACTTATCTTACTATAATCCATATAGTGGAATGTTTATAATTCATTATAACAAAATATTTATATATTATATAAACTATCTTATATAATAAACCTTTTCATTTTCTGTTTAATCTCAGAATTAAAAAAATTCAAAGTACCATATATTATATATAATCTATAAACTTATTTTATTATAATCTATTATAATGAAATGTTTATAATCTATTATAATTCAATGTTTATATATTATATAAACTATTATATAATAACATAATAAAAATTTTTCATTTTTATTAAGGCCAGAATAAAAAAAAATTCAGACAAAGTAGTGGCTGGCTTTCTAGATAATGACAAACAGTCTAAGTCAGAGGAAAGCTATAGCATTTAGAATGACATTCGTATTCCTTAAACAGCTTCCATATCAAAGACTCGAGTTCTTCCTATTTATGTTTATGAGCTCTAATTCTCCTTAATATACATTGGTCCTGTAATTTCTTACTGCTCTTACAAAAAAATACATGAAGTTAATGAGATTTTCTCCATAGGAGCACTGTGAGCACTTAGTGAAAGAATGTCTGTGGATTGCCTACCACAGAGCCTGACAAAGAATAGAGCCTCTGTAAGAAGCAGTCAGTACAACATAATGGCTAAGAGAGTGGGCTGTGGAATCAGCTTACCACTACTCCTTAATGCTGTGTGACTTTGGCTAAGTCACTTAACCTTTCTGAACCTTGGCCTTCTCACAAGTAAAAATATGACTAGTAATACTACCTATATCATGAAGTTCCTATGAATCCAATTGGATAATGCATGTAAGTACTTAGCCTGATTTAGTAAGCTCTCAATAAATAGCTTTCAACTATTATCTCGCCTCCTCCCCAAGAAAGCAGAATTGCAATAAAAGTGTTATAGTGGAAAGAGAAATCAGTGTCTGCTTTTCATCCACTGCATTCATATAGACAGCAGGCTTTTTTGCCAAAAGCATACTGGTTCATCATCTGAACAGAAAGAGAGCAAACCATGGGATTTGGGAGCTCAGAGAGAACATTAGCTGAAATCTAGCTCGATCTGGCCAAGTTCAGAGATAAGACAGAGGTTCATAAAAGGAAAATCGACTTCCCAATGCTGCAAAGCTCATTTAAGGCAAACCCAAGGGTAGATTCCTACTTCTAGGTTTATAATCCCATGCTTGTTCAACTACGAAAAAATGTACACATTTTTAGAGGTCAGTTCAAAACCTTTTCATGTGTTAGAAATTCTAAAATAAATCAACTAGTCACACTGTTCCCAAATGTCTAACTGATGTATTAATCTAAATAAACTATGGCTTAGTTTTTAAAAATTCAAGTAAAAGGGGGTTTCTATAATACTAAACACGTTTCTAAATTGCTTAAAATGGGTTAAGATGAAAATATGAATACTCTCATGGAGCTAAAGTTTTTAAGATTAAATGAGTTTTATAAAACTACTCAATAAATTCAGAAAGCAATGAACATTGATTAAAATAGGGATTGCCAACAAAAACTTGGAAAAATAAAGTAAGGATGTGAAAACTGAGCCAGGGTGCTTTTTGCTCTTGGGAGATCCCACCTGCCAATTCCCTACAGGACAGACCACGGAAGCACTTCCTTAGCACAATCTTCAGCTGTATCACCTGGGAGCTAATTGCTTAAAGTGTTTGAATATGGTCAAGTATGCTCATTTATTGGGTAACTATTAATCAAAACTTCCTTTACTCCAGGCATGGTGGTTGGACAGGAGCTGAAATAATGAAATAAAATACGGTCCCTGTCTTCAAGAATTTTAGGGTACAATAGGAGAAGCAGACGATTAAGAAACTGCAATCCAGGATAATGGATATCAGTGGTTAATACTTGGGATAATCAAAATCAATAGCTAACAGTTATTAAACACATACAATGTGCCTGGCAATATACTAAACACTTTCAAATTGTTTCACAAAACCATCTCAGAGGGTTGCTATGATTAGCTTCAGGAAACTGAGGCCAGGAATCTGCCCAAGGCCACTGAGCCAAAAAGTAGGACTCAAATCTCTGTATGCTGAGCCCACATCCTGTCTGTGAGTGACAGTTGCTCCATGAGTGATTGACAGGAACATACAATGCGCAACGGCACCCCCAGGAGATGTTCCCAACATCTTGGTGGATCAGTGCCCATTTCCTAGAGGGCCCCTGAGCATTGAAACCTAGGTGAATTGGGATGGTGCTGGGTGGAGGAGGGAGTAAGAAAGACCTTCAAGTAGATGAGTGTGTGAAAGAGGAATTGCCTTCCCACTGTCCTAAGGATTGTATGTGGCCTTCAAGTCCCTCCTTGGTTTGGCCCAGCCTCAACTCTTCACCACTGTCTACTCATAGGCTTCTAAAATGTTAAATAAAAAGTTTAACATTTTTCAGTTTCTTTAAAGGACCAAGTTTGCTTTCCCTGCTGGGCCTCTGGGCATGCCACTCCTGTGCCTAGATGACAGCACTGCTCCTAGATAATACTTAGTCATTCTGCAGGTTTCAGCTTACACATTGTTTCCTTTAGGGAACCTTCCATGAGCTCTCTCCAGGCCCTCCCTAGACTGGCTTTAGGGTCCCTATCATGCACTCCTATGGCCTCCTCCGTCACGGTAGTAAGTGCACTAATAAATCCACTTTCAAACATCTGCCTTCTCTATGAAACTCCATAACCTCCCTTAGCAAGGTTTGTTTTATTAATCACTGTATTCCCAAAGCCTGGCACAATGCCAGGCATATAGTAGGTGCTCAATAATTATTTGTAGAATGAATGAAAAGATCTAAGTGTATGGAGTAACATCCCCATCTTGTGGCCTTTTGGAAGACGCCAGGTAAAGTCTTAATCCCCTGCTGCATTTTCAATAGCAAAAGCACTGGTGGACTTTCGAGATCCTTACTCCATGCACTGGATAAAATTAAAATAAAAATGAGATCCCACCTGCAAGTTCAATGTTTCCCATGGTTAGCTGACACAAAGCAGGAGAAGTAGTTGGAAGGGAATCAACCTGAATACATGGCTCTAAACGGAAGTGAGGCACTTAAACCAGGCAAGCCTGTCGCCTTGTCCACTTCCATTTTGGAGCAAAGGATTCTATTTAGGTTTACCATCTGGAAGGTCACTTTCCAGACATATATTTCCTCATGGACTGAATCATTCTCAGTTGGTTTTACAGCCTATTTTGAACTATAGAGTTCAGATGGAAGGAGAAAGCAGATAGTTTGGAGAAGAAGCGCCCAGCTAGTGGCCAGGCATGGTGGCTCAAGCCTTTAATCCCAGAACTTTGGGAGGCCGAGGTGGGCAGATCACCTGAGGTCAGGAGTTCAAGACCAGCCTGGCCAACATGGCGAAACCCCATCTCCAATAAAAATGCAAAAAATTAGCTGGGCATGGTGGTGCATGCCGGTAATACCAGCAACTCAGGAGGCTGAGACAGAGAATCATTGGAACCTGGAAGGCGGAAATTGCAGTGAGCCAGGATTGCAGCACTGCACTCCAACCTGGATGACAGAATGAGACTCTGTATAATTACAAAAAAAAAAAAAAAAAGGACCCAGCTAGTAAGTGGCATTGCTGGCCCAATGTCCCCATCACGCTGCCTCTGCTCTCACAGTTGGGCTTGTTAATAATTGAGCGATGATTAATGTGTGGTAGAATAGAATGATGGCATGTTATTTTAGCTCATTTTGTTATGGAATAATCATAATTAGCACGCAACTTCTCTCTTTATGTGTGGTCCAGAAAATGATGACGGTACATAATTTAAAGTTATTCCCAAAGTGGGATGCTTTGAAAATGTTGCAGAGAAAGAGCAATAACATTAAATAAAGTTTTATAGAAAGATTAGAATTTTTATATACAAAAGCATTAAATTTTGACAGACAAGTCTATGCATCCCCAAAATAATAATCTACAACTTCAGAATCATAGACTCTTTAAACAGGAAAAATGCTTAAAGGAAGACTCTGATTAAAATGAATAAACATTTCTAAAGGACTTTGACCTCTTCAAAGTAATTATCGCAGGCACTTACTGGAGCACATCACATAGACTATCCTATTGACCCTCATCCTCTCCAGCTGGTAAGTAGGTGTTTTCACTCCCATCCTAAAGACAAGGAGATGGAGCAAAGGAGGGTGAAGGGCCTCGTTCAGAGTCTCATCGTGAGTGCACAGTGGACCCGAGATTCAAGGCACCACAGTCTAGAGTGCCTGCTTTCATGTCCCTTTGCAAAACCAAAAGTTAAACCAACCCTGCTCTCTGTCAGTTTGTTATCCTAAAATGTTTTGAAGATGTGTCAAAGTTATGACCTCACTTCTCAGACACTCCCTATCCTTTTGCCTACCAGAAATTTCCGGTATAATAGTTAGCCACGGTGGAGTCAAAACAGTAGAGTATTTGCAGCTGAAAAACAGGCGCTTTGGAATACTTTGATCTTCCACCTTTATCAGGACACTTAATCTTCCTCAAACTTTTCTGAATTTGTAAAATGGGTGCAACATTTATTTCACACAGTTGTTGAATTTCATGAAATAATATCTTTAAAAAGGCCTAGAACCTGAGGGCTGCTCAAACATTTGTTGGTTCTGACTCAATGATTGTCCTTGGGGTCCACGACCCCCTCTAACATCGGCAACACCCCCCCATCCCATTTCATATAAGAAGCCTGGATGTGTAGAGTTGGTCACTGAGACATTGGATTGATAGAAATTTCTCTGCTACTATTTTAAACATTCTTGAGGGCCTGATTAAGTCCAGAGAAATGTTTTCCCTCAGCCAGGCACGGTGGCTCACGCCTGTAATCCCAGCACTTTGGTAGGCTGAGGTAGGCGGATCATGAGGTCAGGAGTTCAAGACCAGCCTAGCCAACATAGTGAAACCTGTCTCTACTAAAAATACAAAAAATTAGGTGTGTTGGTGGGTGCCTGTAGTCCCAGCTACTAGGGAGGCTGAGGCAGGAGAATCACTCAAACCCGGGAGGCAGAGGTTGCAGCGAGCCAAGATCGCCATTGCACTCCAGCCCGGGCCACAGTGCAAGACTTCGACTCAAAAAAAAAAAAAAGAAAAGAAAATAAATGTTTTCCCTCAATTTTGTCTCCTAAACAAACCAAATGTAGCTCTTTCTAGTCACAGGCCTAGGTTGTTTAGCCCAACTTTAATGGTTAATTGGATCTTTAAGTCATCATTGAATGCAGAGGAAACATACAGGCCCAAATGAATATATTCTTCATTTATTTTTCAGGTAGAAGCAATCACCAATGGTTCACTCATTCATTCAACACTCTGCAAATATTTATTGAGTGCCTACTTTGTTTGTTTTTAATGAAACACAATCCCAAGTGTTCAGAATATTTGGAGAGTGGTAAAGTTCATATAAGTTGTAAATATTTTTACACCCTCTTTCAATCATTTCCCAAGAATGAAATTCTAAGAGTGATGAGTTTACACTGTTTGCGAATAGCACAGATATCTCTGAACTCTCCAAGGTGATGACCTTCCAGCACTAATAAGGCCTTCTCCCCACCAGTGCCTTTGGTAATGCCCTTTCCAATTCAGCCACTTACATCATATTTAAGATTATGAATAAGTTTTCATTACCACACACTCTGCCCTTGGTCACAGTCCAGGGACATGAAATCAAACAAACAAGTAGCTACTAGGCAAGTGTTCTCTTGTCTCTTGCCACAAAGATAAAAGAAAAAAATTGAAGAAACAAATGAAATCTCCTATATGAATGTTAACAAAAGAATTAAGAACCAAAGGACTTTGAAATACTGTTGTAAACAAGGACTACTAATAAATACTACTTGGTACAAGCAGGTATGCTTTAAAAACTCTAACTGAACCACAGTTTCTAACTGAACCAAAATCTTAAACGTTTTGCTTTTACTAATGGTAAAATACTGCGGATGCCGGCCCTCCTGCTCATCCAGAGGTCAGGGTGACTGAAAGTGGCCAAGGTGCTGTGCCAGGTGAAGAGAATGGTCTCAACGTTGCATGAATGCTACTACATGGTTTAGCCTCCAGAAATCTCTTCTGCCTTCTGTATTGTTTGTTTTCAGAGAACTGAAGAGGTGATAATGCAAGGTAGAGGAATGTGGCAAGCAGAATAATGGCCTCCAAAGATGTACACGTCTTGCTGCCTGGAACCTGTGAATATATCACCCTGCACAATGGGAGGAACTGTGCACATGTGATTAAATGAAACCTCTGGAGATGGGAGATTATCCCGGATTAGCTGACTGGGACCAATGCCATCACAAGGGTACTTGGAAGAGGGCCAGAGTCAGGAGGTGGGATGATGAAAGCAAGAAGTTGGAGGGATATGAGGAAGGGATCATGAACCAAGGATTGCAGGAGGCCTCTGGAAGCTGGAAAAGGCATAGACACGGATTCCTCCCTGGAGCCTCTGGAAGCAACCAACTCTGCTGACACCTTGACTTTAGCCCAGTGAGAATGACTGCAGACTCTGAGCTCCAGAACAGCAAGAGGATAAATGTGTGTTGTTTTGAGCCACTTGATTCATGGTTATTTGTTATGGCAGCCATGTAAAAGCAACACAAGTACCAAGCTGTGTTCTCTAGTTACAAAGAGCAAGGGACTGGGAATCAGAACACTTTGGTTCCAATTTTGTCTCTGACATTACTAGCTGTGTGATCTTAAATGAGTCACACTGCCTCTCTGGACCTGATTTACCCATATACCAGAGGGCTCCATTAGTTAACTCTTCAGTGCCTTCTAATATGAGGATCTATAGAGGGCACAGTGTGAAGTGCACGCAGACACTTAAATCAATATCCTTCTTGTCCTCCTGATATTTTAAATTTTAATTTATATTCTCCTTGCCCTATTATACCTCAAGCAATGATAAAGCCAGATAATAAATTCCAGACATCAGTACTGAAGACATAGAGGCATCTAAATGAATTTATAAATCCTAGGATCTTTTTGACTAGTATACAAGATACTTTTGGGGAAAAAAAAAAAAAAAAAAAAAAAAGATGGTGCTACATTAGGTAGGTTTATTTTAGAGAAACACCTTAGTTCTGGCCAGATGTATGGGCCGGCTGTGCCACTGCACCCACTGAGTGTTTATCTTCTCCACTCCTGTGCAATAATTTTAATAAAAGCCCTGCAGCAGCCTCACCCCAGGTGGCGAGCCAGCCCCACCTGTCTCTCTTCCTGACAGACTGTTGAACATGGATGTCTTCCAGAGACAAAAAGTCATTATTCTGCCTTCTCAACCTTTCTGTTTTTGCTCCAGGTAGGTGTTGCAAAATGTTGCATATTTAGAAACATGATGTCAGCTATTTCTTATTTTGCCATCACTGAGATGTCATGTGACTTGAATTTTCCAACACATAGATCCCTTTTTCCACTTGTCCCCATTCTGTACACACAAGAGAACAGTAAATGGATTAAAGGGAGCCCACCAATTTATGTTTCATTTATTCTGAATAAACAAGCCCACCCAGGCACCTGGCACTGGAAGTGAGCTGAGGACAGCCAGGTGATGCTTTGCCCTTCACCAGCTTTATGAAGCTGAGCTGTTTACTGATATTTTATGAATATAAAGCTGAGCTGTTCACTGATATTCCGAGTGCACATTTAAGAACTAGATTCTATGTACTTAGCAACTCTTGACAGTAGCTTGCTCACAGTATTTTGTCCATTTGTCCAAAGGATTGCTTGTTCCCTTTGTGGAACCACCAAACAAGGATAAGCAAGCTACACTGGTATAATTCTTTCTCTGAGACTTGTAGAGGGTCAGGTTTTTTACACTGACCATCTTGCTGAATTTGCTCAGCCTCTGAAGGCTTCAGTAATACAATGGAGGACTTCTAGGATGTAATTTGAACTTAAGAAGGTGATAGACGGCTGGCGCAGTGGCTTACTCCTGTAATCCCAGCACTTTGGGAGGCTGAGGAGGGCAGATCACGAGGTCAGGAGATCAAGACCATCCTGGCCAACATGGTGAAACCCCATCTCTACTAAAAATACAACAAATTAGCTAGGCATGGTGGTGCTCGCCTATAGTCCCAGCTACTCGGGAGGCTGAGGCAGGAGAATAGCTTGAACCAGGGAGTCGGAGGTTGCAGTGAGCAGAGATCGTGCCACTGCACTCCAGTCTGCAGACAAAGCAAGACTCCATCTCAAAAAAATAAATAAATAAATAAATAAGGTGATAGACATTATTTTCGCACATCAGAGATATGCTAGGAAAAGATTAACTCTGGCAATGTGAAAAGGTCTGGATAATGAAATCCTTGTCTCTCTCCCCATTTTCCCTGCAGGATTTGAAGCATCCACTTCCCCTGTACCTTCCAGGCCAGCCGCATTCAGTAGCAAAACTAGATGAAGAAAAGAAAGGCAAAGAACTCACACTGGAGGTGAGACATAAGGGAGAACTTTGGGGAC
>NW_016107423.1:2203765-2207557 GCF_001604975.1 Cebus imitator | reverse complement strand
CAATTTTTTGTGGTTCCTTGTCCCTAGATGGAAATAAAATGTTATCCATGAATCAGTCTTGTAAAGGTCAAGGCTCTTGGTTACAAGTAATGGAGACCAAATATCACTAACTTAATGAAGCAGAAAAGGCATTTGCTGAGAGGATATTGTGTCGCTAACTCAATCAGCAAAAAGGCCAGAGAATCCAGTCTGATAAAATGGGCAGGACCAGACTAGAGTCAGTAGCAGGGAACCAGGCACATTTTATCAGGAAGCCACCTCTGGTGACCACCACTGCTGACAGTAAGAACTCAATGTCACCATCACCAGACACCTCCTGTTCTTGCCTCCAGAATTTTAACACTAGCCACTGCCCTTGCTGGAGTCCACATTTACTCTCAAACTAGCACCCAGAAGCACTTCTCAGTTGGCTTTGTATCACTGGATTAAATATTTGAATATTTAAGCCTAGGCAATGGACACGTATTCCCGTAGCAGGGGGCATGGGAAAGGAGTGTCTGGCCATTCTGTTACCTGTGGATGGTCTTAACTATGAGTCATCCAGGTTCTTGACATTTTGAACAAAAAATCGGACAAAATCCACAAACAAAGCAACAAAACAATGAAGCAACGAAAACACAGAACTATTGAAATGAAAGTACACTCACATACACTCCACAGAGTGGGAGCGGGCTCTAGTAAGCCACTCAAGAGCGCTGGTTACGGAATTTTCTGGGGCTTAAATGCTCTTTAGAGGTTTCCCACTGGTAACTTGGTTACACCCTATGTAAATGAAGGAGTGGTCCAAGGCCAGTCTGATTAGTTTCGAGAGGTGACCAATCAGAGGCTGAAGTGAAGTTACAAAGTTGCAAGTGGAGACTTGCCCCATGATCAGCCTGATTGGTTGTAGGAAGGGACCAAGCAAAGGTACTTTCCATTTTTTATCTGTGAGACAGTGCAAAGCCAGTAGCTTCTTACTCTTTTGTAACTTGGGTGTGGAGAGGTGGGGTTTTCTTTTTGATTCAGTTCTAGGAAGTCAGGGTGAAACAGCCGTATGTTCCCTGCCTCCAGACCCTTTTCTCCTGCCTCAATTTCAACTTCTGTAATGGGAAGTGAGGCCTCCCTTCCACCAAGACTCACATTTTTTTTTAGACTCACATTTTAAAGGTCTCTGCACAAATGGAAGGGTGTTGGAGCTTGACTTTCCAACAACAGCGGATGTCCTGCACAGGCCCAGTTCTATTCCTACCTGATATCCACATATATTCTTAACTTAAAAACACTTATGCATCGTATGAAGCAACATTCTTTAAACAATCAAGACATTTTCAAGCTCTCCCAGCAAAGGAAGGCAACTCTGAGCCTTGTCAGTTACTGCTTCCAGCTCAAAGTCTAAGAGCTCTGAGTGATGTTCTTTTCCTCTCTATTTCTGTTGGATTCCACTTTAATATTCTGTAGTCAGTGGCCTGAAATGTAAAGTTAACCAACAAAACTTATTTTGTAAGTGGCATGGTAGGGAGTAAGGAAAGACAAAGAAAATTCGTTAAAATATACCAATGTATACATGACGTGGTAAAGAAGGAAATGCTAGTCACGGGGTTGTAGTTGATAATTGCGATTTCTCCACACTGCTGTACAATTCATTTTCCTTTCATCATCAGCCAGCATAGTAACTGGTGTAGGGTCTTTAGCTCATGGGTGACACAAACCTTCCTTCCCATCTGGGAGATTACAGCCCTGGTGGGTCTGGCCTATAGGGGGCAGCTGTAGTTTTTCATTAATTTTTACCAATTGATAAAGTCATAATAGGATGCTGCCCAGGGAATCATCTATACTCAGCTCTTTTGGGTAGTGAAGCTCTATTTCCTCCTGACAGTAGACTCAAACATCCCACGTTTCTTCTTTTCCCCTCTTCTCCCAGAAGCATGAGTGGCTTAAAATGATTAAGCTTACTTTCCAATTCATCTGAGAACTGTGGTTACATCTTCTGGAGAAAGCATTTCTCCCTGAGGTACTAAAATGATTAACAGACCAGATTCACAGGGAGAGAAAGCAAGCTTTATAGGTGGGTCATTAGCTTTACTAGGTAGAGGATCAACTCCCACTTCCAATTCATTATTCCTGCATATGAACATTCTGAGTATGGAAGAGAGTACCATATTTCAGTTGCCAGTTTAGAGTGTATTCTGGATTTTGTAAAATAGGATATTGGCACTGCAATTAAGTATTCCACCCAACACTTTGGGAGACCAGGTGGATCACAAGGTCAGGAGTTCAAGACCAGCCTGACCAAGATACTGAAACCCTGTCTCTACTAAAACTACAAAAATTAGCTGGGTGCAGTGGCAGGCATCTGTAATCCTAGCTACTCGGGCGGCTGAGGCAGGAGAATCGCTTGAATCTGGGGGACGGGGGTTGCAGTGAGCCTAGATCATGCCACTGCACTTCAGCCTGGTGACAGAGCAAGACTCTGTCTCAAAAAAAAAGTATTCCATTGTCCATTGCACTATTCTACAAAGCTAACTGCTTCTAGTGATGGGATGGGATGAGATCAGGGAACTCCAAAAGTATTAACATTGCCTTATTTCTTTTATTACGCTTTAACTTCCAGTTGGCCCTTCCTACTGTAACAGTGCTTCCTTAATAGGTCAGGAAACTAACGGAGATATTTGCCAATAACTCAGGAAATCTACCCCAATTGTATAGAATATGCACACTTATGTATATATATGCATAATATTTATATGTACACATATATACATTTAAACTTATAAGAACTATTTATACTAAACCGGACCCTAATTATTATCTGGCTTTTAAACACCTATTCCACCTGGTGGGCCTTAGTGGAATTTCAGAAATTAGTCTAGATAAGAGTCATTGGAAAATCTTCTCTTGGAATACTTAGGTATTTCCTTTTACCCAGGGCCCAGTTACCATGGTAAATGGCTACCAAGAAGGGCTTTAAAGAAGAACCAGTCGGAATATAGAGTATCCTCTTGCAACTTTCTATCGGGCCTTTTCTGAGGGGGCTCAGACCTCCCTTTACTCAAAGGGCCCCAGTTTTTTGATGTTGCTCAGGATTGGGAATTGTATGAGGCACAATGACTCTCCATTACAAAAGCTCAAGTCAGGACTCTTTGCAACATCTAGAGACGGTTCTGTTTCTTATTTGAATTCATTAAGAAAGCTATGGTGAGCTTCCAATCAAAGACCCCATGATCAATTATCCACCTCCAACTCTGTATGGATCACATCCTTCCAGCTGACCACTACCTCAGTGGCTCCTGAAGGTAACCTCACCATGTTACCTCTCCCAATTATGTGCTATTACTTGCTTGGGTCTCTGGGTGCCTCCCATTGAGTTTATGAGACCATTGCCCTTGTAGCACTTTCCACTGGCATCTCTGCCTACAAAAAATACCCCTGGACCACATCTTAAAGGTGCTCACCTCACCAACATATTTCTCAAAGTCTCAGTGAAGACGGTTCCTTCTAAGACCTCTTGGAGGATGTAATTATGGGAACCACACTTGATTGGCCAGTCAAGCACTATTGTCTCTGGTAGACATAATTTATGGTACACCGAGTATTTTCTGACAGATAACATTTACTTGCTCTACACCTCTGTAGAACCTAGGTTTCAGGCCGGGCGCGGTGGCTCAAGCCTGTAATCCCAGCACTTTGGGAGGCCAAGGCGGGCAGATCACGAGGTCAAGAGATCAAGACCATCCTGGCCAACATGGTGAAACCCCGTCTCTACTAAAAATACAAAAAAAAATTAGCTGGGCGTGGTGGCATGTGCCTGTAGTC
>NW_016107423.1:2188283-2203640 GCF_001604975.1 Cebus imitator | reverse complement strand
AAAAAAAAAAAAAAAAAAAAAAAAAAAAAAATTGCTACAAAGAGAATAAAATACCTAGGAATACAACTGGCAAAAAAAAAGAACCTAGGTTTCATTCAACTAGCCAAGTCAACACTGAGAACTATTTCTTGCTGTTTGGACTAGCATATCGAATCCAGAATCTACAATGATAAATGGGTTGATTCATAATTGATTGATTGATAAATACATTGATCTATAATTATGCTTTTCCCTCCTTGGTAGAGCTTCCTCAGAATTCATTTCCCTGGAGATTCTGCTCATAAGAATTTAGCAAAGTCCTGTTACTCTTTTCTTATGCAAGCTTTCTCCACCTAGGTTTGCCTTTGTAATTTCTCAAGCACCCATTTCTCCATCACACGCACTCAATCCATGCACTCCCATTCCAGATCTGGAGCTGTCACTAGAGAGGATGGGCACAAAGGAAACAACAGCTTCTTACAAGGCTAAATTCGCCTGACTTTCCCAATTTCCATAATATTTGTAGAAAGATTTTTTTCATATTTTTATAGGACTTTCCAGTGTTTTGAATTAGGAGGATTACTGTGCACTGTTAAACCACTATATCCCTGGAAACCTCTCCAGCAACAACTGATGCTGGTGATCACACTCCTATTTAGAAATCCTCCTTCTTCTATGCTTCCATGTCTTCATTCTTCTAATTTTGCATCTCTTGTCCAGTTTCTGACTGTTCCTTACTATTCCACATGATTTTTTCTTCCCTATCTTTCTCTCTCTCTTTTTTTTTTGAGACAGAGACTTGTTCTGTCCCCAGGCGCCAGGCTGGAGTGCAGTGGCATGATCTCAGCTCACTGCAACCTCCGCCTCCTGGGTTCAAGCAATTCTCCTGCCTCAGCCTCCCGAGTAGCTGGGACTATAGGTGTGCACCACCACGCCCAGCTAATTTTTGTATTTTTTAGTAGAGACGGGGTTTCACCATGTTGGCCAGGATGGTCTCGATCTCTTGATCAGACCTAATGACCTGCCCACCTCACCCTCCCAAAGTGCTGGGATTACAGGTGTGAGCCACCGCGCCCGGCCCTTCTCTCTTTTATTTCCACAGTTTGAGCTACAATCAATCACTGATTTTTTTGATCAATACATCCTTAGGCTTTACCTCTCCTTACATCTCTAAATTGCCTGTGCAACATCATACGTCCAAGACAGAACTCCCTGTTTTCCTGCATAGCTCACACATAGCTCAGGTTAGATTCCTAGAATCATATTTGAGTTGTCCCTCCAATTCTCATGTTGAAATGTGATCCCCTATTAAATACCTCCATAAAGTGTCTAAAATCTATCCCATTTCTTGGATTATATCACTTTCTGCTCAATAATTTTCAAAGGCCTCTCATTACCTTAAAGAAATAATTCTATAGTTTGAAATTTTCAGACTGTTGGTGATCTCCTCAACTTATTCCCAACCCCGTAACTCTCCACATAGATCTCCAGGTCACCCCTTGACCTGCAGTCACACTCCCCAATGTAATTACAAGTTTCTACTCACTCTCATATCCACCTTTCATGAATCACTTCAGCATCGCTGTTCATGCTATTTCATCTTCCAGCTCCCAACCCTCCACTCTCAGCTGAACTCACTAAATAATCCAAGAACTGAAAGACAGAAGACAGAACAAGAGGAAGAGGATACAATTAGATGCCAGTCGTGTTCTTGAGAGGATATTCTAGGTAGGCTTAGCCTTTCCATTCTTTGGCTAAGTGATATGGTTGGATGATTGACCCCTCCAAATCTCATGGTGAAATGTGATCCCCAATGTTAGAGGTGCGCTTAGTGGGAAAGGGTTTTGGGGTTAGGAAGGCAGATCCCTTAGGAATGTCTTGGTGCTGGCCTCAGAGTAATGAATGATTTGTCATACTATGAGAGTTCACAGGAAAGCTGTTTTAAGGAGCCTGGCACTTCCTCCCTTGTCCTCTCACTGCCTCTCTCACTATGTGAAACTCCAGGTCCCCCATCGCCTTCCACTATGAGTGGAAACTTCCTGAGACCCTCACAAGAAGCCAAGCAGATGTTGGTGACATGCTTGTACAGCCTGCAGAACCATGAGCCAAAATAAACCTCTTTTCCTTACAAATTACCTAGTCTTAGGTATTCCTTTATAGCAGCACAAATGGACTAATACACTAAATTAGAGAGAGGAGGGGACAAAAATGACAAAAACCTCTGGAAAGATGTTTGGGAGACTGAGAGTAGGGGAAATCTGTGCCTCATGCCCAGTAGAACTCTGAAAACTGGCAAGATCCCAGGGTTCTCAAGCTCACATACCAAGAGCAAATAATACTTATATAGCAGGGCAGTGACAAATCTGAATAAGGGACTTAGTGGTCTCATGGAGGGCCTATGTGCCCATGCAGTACCAAGCAAGAGAATTATGTCATTGTACCAGGGAGCAGCCAACCACATGGACAGCATGGACAGCCTCTGTACAGAGAGAATTCTCATGGGTGAAACCAGGAAGACACAGCAATTACCTGGATAAAATGACTCAAGACTGAAACGGCTCAGCTGATGCAGGTGTGGTTAAATGACATAGACCCAGAGAACATATGGCTCCACTTGCTACCTGAATATCATAAAGTCATGCTGCCTTCCCCAAACACCCTCTCTCCTCCCATAAATGCAACCTAGGCAGGGAGCGGAAGAGTGCTATATGGATAGAGATGAACTGTCTATTACCTAGAAGAATGAGGACCCCAAACGGAAATTAAATTCAGAAACAAAAATAATAAAAACAGTCTTTTCTTAACTGCCGGATTTTGCACAAGATTCATATCTGTATATGTGCATTGTGTGTGTGTGTGTGTGTGTGTGTATTGTTTTCATTCATTATATTATGGATGCAGTTATAACTATTGTGATGAGAAATAGTCTATCAATCAGTTAAAAGCACTTTGTGACTGGAAGTAACATCATTCCACAGACTCTACTCCTAGATACAAAATCATGCTAACCAACTAACTAGCACAACAAATGCAGACGTTCTTTATGGGAAACACCATCCATAAGGAACGCCAAAAAATTATTTTCACAGCCTTTCTTAAAAACCTATGTAAGAATTTATTATAAATAATAGAGTCTGACAGCATTGGAAGGGAATTTGTAAATTTCATTCTATGATGAAATAGGGCAACTGGAAACTTGGGAAATGGACTAAAAAGACGGCCTTAGCGGTGACTCCAAAACAGCAACCCTCATTATACTTTTAGATCCTGATTTTCCTACTCCTTGTGTAATTTGGGAACATTTAAGTTGTCAATTGCAGAAAGAGATCAGATAAAAATACCTGAAAATTTAAGACATAGCTATATAAGATATGCTTTTAAATATGTACATTAAGATATATGAATATATCTAAATATAGAATGTCAAAAATATATGAATATGTAATATATACATATTTATATGTAGATTTTAACCTATAATGTGTCTCTTTTTAAAAATATTTTGATATGTGTGCCTATGAATCAGTGGGAAACATTGATTTACATAAAATTAGTGACAAAAGCAGCTTATTAATGCAGAAAATAGATGAACATATCTAATTATAAAGGTTGGAAAGCATTAATGGAAAAAGTTGCATAAAGACATTGAAGCTGAGTCAAGTCACGGGAAATCTCTAAGCGTTTTCTTCAAAAATAACTGTTAAAGATGTTTCATTGCAATTATACTTCACAACATGTTCATTCTCTCTCCCTATGGGATTCCATTTTGCATAGAATCTAAATACAGTGTCTGGCGGAAAAGAAAACCTTTGCTGAGATTGGATTTAATTACCAGACCTAATTCTTCAGTATGGCACTCAGCCAAATAACTGGGAGAAAAATGCTGACCGGGCTATAAACCTGAGCGAAGTAGCTAAGTGGAAGGGAAAACATTTTTGATTAATTGAAAGGACAAACACTTCATCTTAAAAGGTCTAAAAGTGAGACGTGTAGAACTAAATAAATCTATAATGCTGTTCAACAGCACTTTTTTGACAATCCTGTGAATTACTGTATCATCTGAAACTGCAAGAAGCATATTTTCACGGGCAACTTTCTACACCTGAAGTAAAATTTAACGTTTTTTACAGCTTCTGTTGCTCATAAAAACAATTTCTTACATTTTTGGGGTTAGTTTTACTGCAAAGGGTATTTTGCAGTAAATACCTGTAATTATTTGCAGTACTTTGGTATGGCTCAGTTAGTGTTGGTACAAAATTGTTAAGGGAAAAATTGTTTTGGGAGCTTCTAAGTGGAGGAGTGTGTGTTCTCACGGTTGAATTACCTCCTTACCATGGAAGTGCAGTGATTGTACATGTTATTTCAAACACAAAAAATGATCATTTTTCCCTTTTCTTTTTCTTTTTTTTTTTTTTTTTTGAGACAGAGTTTTGCTCTTGTTGCACACTTTGCTGGAGTGAAGTAGTGTAATTTTAGCTCACTTCAAACTCCGCTTCCTGGGTTCAAGCCATTCTCCTAACTCAGCCTCTCAAAAAGCTGGGATTACAGGTGCCCACCACCATGCCTAGCTAATTTGCCACACCCAGCTAATTTTTGTATTTTTAGTAGAGAAAGGGTTTCATCATGTTAGCCAGGCTGGTCTTGAACTCCTGACCTCAGGTGATTTGCCCATCTCAGCCTTCCAAAGACCTAGGATTACAGGAGTGAGCTACCGCTCGTAATTTCCCTTTTCAAAGTCATTCTGAAATCAGCAACAATATGCTTGTAAAATAGATCACTTTACTGATATTATTAATTCAACACCATATTAAAATCAAGTTTATCATCAATGCTCTAAGAAATCTTGAAATTGACATGTAGCCTCTATTTTTATATTTTAAAAAATCTTTTCCCCTTATTATTTTTTAAGGACAATGACATGCAGCTTTAACTAGTATATTTCACTTTTATGCCAATATATTTTAAAATATTATGTGATCTGTTCAAGTATGTTTCTTAGCCAGGCATTGTGGTTCTCGTCTGTAGCTCAGCTACTCAGGAGGCTGAGGTGGAAGGATCACTTGAACCCAGAAGTCCAGCCTGCAATGAGCTAAGATTACACCACTGCACTCCAGCCTGGGTAACAGAGCAAGACCCGGTCAAAAATGATATATTTAATATGTTTCTTAAGTAATGAGAGAGGAAGGAAAAGGATTTGGCTACTTTAAGACATCTCTGTGGGACTTGCTGGTTTTATGAAAACAAAGTATCACTAACCAGGAGGAAGTTATTTCAAGGGACATTAACTGGTTGCCAAAGTAACCTCTCCTGATTGGAGGAAAATCAAGACAGGGAATCACGCTGCAGACAGAAATATACACAGCTTATTTTCCTTTCTTCTCTCCTTGCTTTGGCCTGCAGGGAAAGAACAAGGAGTTTCTCTTTCCTCACGGGTGCCTGGGTCACATGTGGAATCCATCATCACATTAAAAAGTCCAGAGATAAGCAAAAACACATCCAAAGCAGGCAGCCAGAAGGAAGAGGAGTCTGGGGTCCAAGTCACAGGATGCATGCTAGAGGCAACTAATGCCTCCTCTGCAGACAGGACAAGTAAGAAGAAATATAGTCACTGATTCAAACATCTGGAGCACACAAAGGTCGATGTCTTTAAATGTGTTTGTGCAGTCATGGAGGGCAAATTCTACCCTTCCAAGCAAGGGAGGATGGTGGCCAAGAGCCTCTGTCCTCCTCCTTCTCTTGGTTTTCCTGAGTCCCCATTTTGCTACTTCAGGTTTCTCCCCTGGCTTTTTCCTTCTAAAAAAAAAAAAAAAAAAAAAAAAAAAAGTGCAGCATACTGTCTTTAGTCTTCTCCAGCTGCCAAAATAAAATGCCACAGGCAGAGTTGCTTAAACAACAGAAACATATTTTTCTCATGGTTCTGGAGGCTGCAGGTCCAAGATCCAAGTGACTGCAGGGTCGGCTTCTCCCAAGGTCAGTCTCCTTGGCTTGCAGACAACCGCCTTCAAGCTGTGTCCTCACATGGTCTTTCATCTGTGCATGCCCTGGTGTCTCTTCCTTGTCTTATAAGGACACCAGTCCTACTGGATTAAGGCCACGCCCTTATGACATCATTTATACTTAATTACCTCCTGAAAAGCTCTATCTCCAAATACAGTCATAGTCATATTAGTGGTTAGGGCTTTAACACATGACTTTGGGGGCGAGGGGGACATAATTCAGTCCATAACATGCCCAGACAGAAGTGAGTGATTTTCCACCATTATGTATGGGATGGCAAATTTATTTTTTATTTTAAACTGTAAATATATGCACACACATATATATGTGCATCCTAATAATGCTTTACTATAAAAATAATTCATGTTCCTCAGAGGGAAAATTTAGAAAACAAAAAATAGTTATTATCCATAGTCTGCTACCCAATCGCTGCTAAAATTATGTTCCTTTTCCTCATGACTTTTCCAAGTATACTTATAATAGATTGTGATCTCTTTACAGTCACTTTTATATACTGTTCTCTTCACTCATTAAAATATAAATATTTTGATATCATTTTAAATCCTTCAAAATATTTAATGACTATACTTTTCATTATAATGTTATGTCTAGTCTTCAACTGTCCCTATTATAAGTATGTTGGATTAGTTTGTTATTATCCAATGCAATTATTTTCCCTCAAAATTTTTGTTTTGCCTCACAATTCTCTTTTAGGCATTTAGATGTTGCCTCAAGGAAAAGATGATACACAGATTTAGAGTTCATGCTCAGCTTCCGAGTTTTATAACAGAGATCTAACTCTCACAGCAAACATGAAGCAAAGGTCATTTTTGAGTCTCAAAAGCCTGACTTCCGATATCAAATAAAATCATGGTATATTTGTGGCATTTCATTTATACCAGAAACAATGAATTTGAAAGCATGTGAAAGCAGCCAACACAGTTCATCCAAAGTCCCAGAAGTCAGGGAGAGACGGATGCTGTGGCCACATATGACTGAGTGTGCATTCAGCATCTGAGGGTGTATATACTGTGTGTTGTGAATGGAGTTTCAGATTCAGGGCCTATAGTGCTACAGTTGAAAGAAAAAGAGAGGTCCAAGGAATAGAATTAGAAAAATAATTTTGGGGATAAATTCTTCTCAAATCTTTGATAGCCTACCGTGTTCATTTCCATTTAGATAGATAAATAGCTCATTTTTCCATGGATAGAACAGAGACAGGTAATTGTCTATTTCAATACTTATTCTCCACTTTTTCTCTGATTAAAAAAAAAAATTAATCAATGCAATCACAAGCCCTGCTCTTCTCCAGCCATAGGTATTACCATGGGATTAAATTATTGCCATTGAGAAATAAGTAAAAGTGCATCAGATGCCTCTAGAAAATCTTAAAAGTTTCCATCCTGAAACATGAATGTGATGTCTGGAGCTTCAGCTGCCATCTCAGAACATGAGGACAAGTTCATGCTTCAGGACTTGTGCAGTGAAGAGTGGGAAGGGGCCTGGTTATCAACAATTTTGCTAAGTTGCCAGACTAGCCCCAGAATTGCTTTTACCTGAGGAGAACACAATTCTGTCATGTTTAATCTCCTGTTATTCTTTATCATAGGATTTTCTGTTATATGCAGCCAAACCTAACCCTACCAAATATGGTGTGCTACCTGCCGATTTGGAATAGCTGAGAGTTAAGTATCCTCAACCTACAGCTGGGGACCAAGACACAAAACAGGGAATACTGAAGCTAAAAAGAAATGGAGAAGTCATTTGGCCAAGCTGTTCCATTTTGTAAACTTGATCAAATCTCTCTGGATTAAGGCTGGTCACTGATAAGATAGTGTTCACATCTCAGCTTCCAGGATGGTTATGATCTGGTCCCTTCTGCTCCATCCTTATTTCACAATATAGAAATTATCCTCAGGAACTGTCAACTCATGTTAGTATCTTGATAAATCACGCACATCATTTCCCCATGTGTTTAGTACGTGACGGTCCTTCTGTTAAAAATATGCTTTCTCTGCTTAGCCATTTTGCTCAAAAATTCCCTTTTTGATGAAAGCTATCTACCTCCAAACTGCCAGACAGACTGATCATTAGCTCTTCATGCTGTCTGTGAGATTTATATATTTTTATATTACTAGACTCAAACATGTAAATGAAGTCGGCATCGAATGCAATATTATTTATTTCTGTATTCCCAGTACCCAGAACAGCAATATATAGTAAGTGCTGAATGACTGTCTGTTGAATTGAATTGCATTTCACATTAGAAAATTAAGGACTCTGAAAAGGTCACCACACTGGGTTTTGACAGAGCAAAGAGAGACAAGATTTACATCAAAGGTTCAAATAAAAGAGGAAAAAATGAAGCCAAAATATAAATTTCAATGTTAGCCCCAATAACACTCCCCAGTGTTTCATCCTCTTAATTCATTATGCTTAAACATGAAGCCTATGATCAGCCAGAGATGCTTACTGCCTTGGGAGAGCTCTGCTCCCATCTCCATGAGACCACACCCTGCATTAATCTCTGCTGGTTTGTTTCCTTGAGGGTCCAAGGGCAGGCAGCTTGAATATCATCCCCAGAAGAATCTGCAGTGATTCAGAACCATACATTCAATATGTCAGCTTTGAGTCCGTTTAACAGGAAAAGCTGAAAATGTATCCCCTATTCTATTTTCTGTCCAAAATTATGTCCAGGCATACTGTCTAATGCAGCATATCAGAGATTCTACAATGAGATTGGATGCTATCTTGAAGATATTTCAATAACCAAACATCTCTAAAGAGATGCCTCTTATTTGAACACAATTTCCTTGCTATTATTAAATTCCAAGGAAGAAATTTATATCCAAAGATTAGATTGCTTTACAAGTTGAAGTTCAAAGGCATAAAAATCCAAAAGAACTAAAGTTTGAAATAAATTTCTCTTACCCGTGTATTAAAGTTCAAGAACAAAGTCCACTTACAAAATGAATGCCCTCCCGCCTCTTATCCTCTTTTCCTCAGGCTTAGTTGGAGGATTTGTTGCCAGGATAGAGCTGATGTTCTTCTAGTAACCACCTGTCTCTCACTGGAATGGGTCTGGAGCTTCCAAAGCTTCTCAAACCATAGTAATTCAATGCCCAGTCTCTCAGGAGCCTTACTTTTAAAGAACCAAAACAGCTAACAGGACTCACAAAATTACCACAGCCCTTTGTCACACTCACTGAATTTATAAAGCCAATCTCCTGCCCATAGATCAATTATTCCAGGCAAAATCGCATTACCAGAACCAGAGCTACCAAGACCCCAATAATCCTGCTGTCTGAAAAAAAAGGAAAATCTTTCTGGAGTCAATCTCAACAGGATGTCTCTCATTCAAGACCAATTGTCTGGATTCCATGACTTGCTTACTCTTGCTCATTAATTGGTGTGTGTATATATATATATATATATCAATGATGATACACACACACACACACACACACACACACACACACATCAGTGGGAAAATATTCTCCCAGGAATTATTCAGCATTTAGCATTTACAATTACATTTCCATGTCAGTTTTTCAACTTTTATTTTAAGTTCAGGTACACACGTGCAGGTTTGTTACAAAGGTAAACTTGTGTCATGGGTGTTTGCTGCACAGATTATTTCATCATCCAGGTATTAAACTTAATATCTGTTAGTTATTTTTCTTGATCCTTTTCCTCCTCCCACCCTCCACCTTCTGCTGAGTGTCTATTGTTTACCTCTCTGTGTCCAGCTATTCTCTTTATTTAGCTCCCACTTATAAATGAAAACATGGTTTTTGGTTTTCCATTCCTGAATTAGTCTACTAAGGAAAATGGCCTCCTGCTTCATCCATGTTGCTGCAAAGGACATTGAAACTGTTCCACTTCCTTATACCATACACAAAAATCAACTCAAGATGGATTAAAGACTTAAATGTAATACCCAAAGCTATAAAAATCCTGGAAGACAACCTACGAAATACCATTCTGGACATAGGAATGGGCAAATATTTCATGGCAAAGATGCTAAAAGCAATTGCAACAAAGGCAAAACTCAACAAATGGGATCTAATTAAACTAAAGCGCTTCTGCAAACTATCAGCAAACTAAACAGATAACCTAGAGAATGGTAGAACATTTTTGCAAACTATGCTTCTGACAAAGGTCTAATACCCAGCATCTATAAAGAATTTAAAGAAATTTACAAGGAAAAAACAAACTCATTAAAAATAGACAAAGGACATGAACAGACATTTTTCAAAAGAAGACACACATGAAGCCAACAAGCATATGAAAAAAAGTTCAGCATGACTATCATGAGACAAATGCAAATGAAAACCACAGGGAGATACCATCTCATACCACTCAAAATGACTGTTGTTAAAAAATTAAAAAAATAACCAGTGCTGACGAGGTTGCAGAGAAAAGGGAACGCTTATACACTGTTGGTGGGAGTGTAAATTATTCAACCATTGTGGAATGCAGTGCGGCAATTCCTCAAAGACCTAAACACAGAAACTACCATTCCACCAGGCAATCCCATTACTGGGAATACATCCAAAGGATTGTAAATTGTTCTATCATAAAAACACACACACACATACGTTCACTGAAGCACTGTTCACAATAGCAAAAAATCAACCTAAATGCCTGTCAATGGTAGACTGGGTAAAGAAAATAGGGCAAATAGATACCATTTCTTTACATTTCCATTTTTGTAGAAAAAAAATCATCTATGTTTCCTGTGTCCTTGCTCAGAGTGTTAAGAAAAACAAAATCAGGTCAACTTAGAAAAAATGTTAAAAGTTTATTGTGGGCCGGGCGCAGTGGCTCACGCCTGTAATCCCAGCACTTTGGGAGGCCAAGGCGGGTGGATCACGAGGTCAAGAGATCGAGACCATCCTGGTCAACATGGTGAAACCCCGTCTCTACTAAAACTACAAAAAATCAGCTGGGCATGGTAGTGCGTGCCTGTAATCCCAGCTACTCAGGAGGCTGAGGCAGGAGAATTGCCTGAACCCAGGAGGCGGAGGTTGCGGTGAGCCGAGATCGTGCCATTGCNAAAAAAAAAAAAAAAAAAAAAAAGTTTATTGTGCATACTAAGAACAGTTCTCAAACTGGGAGGCCTCAAGCTGAAAGTAGTAAGAAGCCCCACATATAGCAGCCACAGTGCAGCTTATAAAGCACAGAGGAGGAGTCTTTTAACCTTTTTTTCCTTGGCTGTTGTACATTACCATCCCTTTTGAGACAAGTAGAGTTGCTTAAGCTCATTTGTCTATAGTCAATTGTTTTAATTTCAACTGAACCATGATCATAAAGCTTAGGTTTTGTGTTTCAGTCATGATTAGAGCCAGCATTATGGAAAATCAGGATGATTCAAGTTTTGACTACATGGTTATGGGCAGTTGGCCCTGGAGTATATCTAAACTATGACCTTGGTTTTTTTTTTCCTTAATAGTATCATTTGAGGCATTTCTGTCTCCTTGCAAACTTGAAATGGACACCTGAAGTAACGGCAGCCAGTCCCCAAAATCACTGTGGGTTCTTTCTTCCCATTGAGCATATCCAGAACACCTATTTCCATTTTCCCATAGAATCTTGGGTTTTTAAGCCCCTGATGGTGCCCTACACACCTGTACCATCTCTCAGGGACAGCCATTCTTAGACCTGTGCCACAGTGGCTATTTCTACCACTTGCAGCTATGGAACTACTTGGGCCATGAAACTCATCTGCCAGGAAAGATTTCACTTTCATTCAATTTGTCCTAGCTGAAAAATCACCACTAACAGATTCCTGCACTAAAGCAATTTTGTTGCTTCTGAAATTAAAATTCTGATGCGCTGGTATTTAATTTCCCTGCGCTATTCCCCAACCCCTTTCAAGAAGGCTACTTGAGTTTCTTAGCAATTTAGTTTACTTCTTAAACTGGTCCGTTTTCTTCTCTAGTCTATGTAAGAGCTAATGCTGCCTGCTGGAACTGAGTGTCTCCCTTCCATTTACTTTGTCTTTGCTTTCTGCTCAAGGCAATGATTTTTATAACTACTCTGGATTCATCTGTGAGGTCTACCATAGTAAGAAAGAAGAAATCAACAAGCTCTCTGTTCACTGTTCAAATTTTGTCTACCACACTCTCGATGACACAGATAATCTCCTCAAGAGAGATTCTTCCATCAGACAGTTAACAAAAACCTGAACTTGGTCTCTGACTGCCACATCTATATTTCTTCATATTTTTCTACCTTCCATTAAGATCCTACTTTCATAAATTCGTCAACTAAGATCAGTAAGTTCTCTGAGTAAATGCAATGCTTGTATCTCCTCTGTGATGATTGTGTCACATGGAAATTCATGTAAGAAATGCTTTGAATTATCTCTCATGCATTTTTTCTTGAAGTCCGTCCAGATTTTTATAACTCCTTGATGGCTGTTCTAGTCTTCAAGTAGTAGTTCCCCAGTTGCTCCAGGTGAGGTCCTGTGGGTTTAGAAAGTCACCTATCAGTGACTTGGGTTTTCTTGAGGTTATCATCCTAGACTTCTCTTAGATTTCCTTGGATTCCATATACGATTTATGATCTAACAACAAACATATCATTCCCTCTTTAAAAGTAGTTCAAATTTGGGTACCGTTTTCCACCCCTTATATATTGGTCTAACTCCATCTTCATGGTACCTTTCTCCCTGTACTCTTTCTTAAAGTGAATAATCTCTTCCTCCAGCTTATCCTGCCTATGTTCCTTTATTTCATTAACCTTCCTGTTTCTGGATTTAATGGAACTGAAGTACTATCTTTTCACCACTCTAGTTTTTTCTTGTTTTCTTGAGCAAATGGAATTATTGGAGGCAACCAGTTCCAGGCACAGAACACTTTGGTTTCCTTGTGTTTGGGTTTCTAATGTCATTTAGTTGATTTCCTATCTCAAGGGATAGCAATTTCTTTCTAATAAGAGGCCACATCTCTTATTTCCTAATTAAATCTAATAAATATCTGTGGTGAAATCACAATTTGAGTCTCAGATAATCAAGTCAGGGTTAGAACTTAGGATATTAGTGTATTCAGAACTAATTTGGGATTCTATTATAGGAAAGTGAGTCTTAAAAGCCTGTGGAAATGCCACATGAAAGGTTTGCAGGTGCCTTCACAGCCCTCCTTGATCCTGAAAGAGGTCTTCTCTTGAATCTGGAATACAGGTATTGATCGACTTACGACCTATGCAACTTACGACCATTCAACTTTACGACCACAATCGCTAGCCATGACTGCTCCGCTGTAGATTTTTGGAAACACTACAACATTTTGATGCGTATCAAGAATATCGCTACCACCTGGGAGGCTGTGACGACAAAGTGCATGAATGGCATCTGGAAAAATTGTGTTAAGCGCTATGTTAATGATTTTGACGGATTTGACGGTGAACATGAACTTGAAACGATTCGGGGGAAAAAAATAGTAAAACTCGCTAAAGAGCTTTCTTTGGAGTGTGAAATGGAAGATGTCGAAGAGGTGCTAGACAAAGAATCCGGAGAACTTACAAATGAAGAGCTAATCGAACTGGAAGAAGAAAGAGTGGTGGAAGAAGAAAGAAGAGAAGCAGAGAAAGAAGAGGAGGAGCCAGAAAGAAAGTTCACCACTAAGGGATTATCAGACGGTTTATCTTTACTGAATAAACTTCTTACACATTTCGAAGCAATGGACCCAAACATCGAACGATTTGCAAGGATTGAACAGATGGCGCACGATGTGTTTCGTCCGTATCGTGAAATTTATGAAGAAAAAAAGAAACATACAATTCAGACAAAGCTCACCATGTTTATGAAAAAACCAACTCCGGTAACCCCAACTGCTGCCTCAGATGACGACATCAACGATCCACAGCCAAGCACCAGCGGCCAATAAAATGTTTCGTACATGTTTATATATTTTGATATGTTTTGCAATTGGGAAAATGTTTCCTATGGTATTTTTTAGACCTGTATTTTGTAATTTTGTATGTTTTGCAAATATTAAACCAGTTGTACTGGTAATGCAGTGTTGTACTTAAACCTGACGAATGTAAAAATAAGAAACAAAATGGTGTAGAGATGCTACAAATGGCATAAAATGAACAAAGAAAATTATGATAAAATATGACAAAGATTTTTATAACATCATTTCACAGTACTGTACATATAGCCTACTCAACTTACGACCAAATCGTGTTATGACCGGTCTGTCGGAACCAATCGTGGTCGTAAGTCAAGCACTAGCTGTAGCCGATCCAGATTATCTAGCTGGTCTTGGTACTAACCATGTAGACCTAGAGCCTCTCTAGTGCTATGTTATACATATAGCTAGTTGCCTTGCAGTTTAAAAGTGGCAAATATTCTTCTGACCACCAGTGTTTAAAATGCTTATAAAACTCTTCTCTACAATGGAATTTTGTCTCAATTTAGGACAAGGTTGGTCTGTGCATTAAGCTAAAGCAGTCTCTACCTGAAGCACTCAACACAGCTAAAGGACTGTGTCTTATTTTCTCACGAGTTGTGTAAGTCAGAGGTTGCAGTCACCTGCCAAGCTTAAAATTCCTCATGACAGCCAGAGCTTTCTTCCCAGGCTACAGAAGTTCAAAGCCAAATGCAAACATGTAAAAATCTGGCCTAAAATAAGTCTCTATAAACTATCATACTCAATAAATTTATTCTCTAAAGTCCAAGACCCACATTTCTGGGCCTTGGATGCACAAAAACTTTCTCCTTCCAAACTTTCTCTTTTATTATTATTTCTCAATGTTCCTGGTGAAGATACCAAATTTTGAGGTTTCTGAGGGTTACTCCCCAATAAATAGCAACATTATTCTATAATCTGCTTAGAAAAAGTTGAGATTAACAAAACAGACTCAGTGAGAAGCCAAAATATAACCTGTTACTGATAGAAATCAGGCCAGAAGACATGGTTTTTTTGTTTTGTTTTGTTTTTTTCTGGCGGCGGGGAGGGGTGGGAGGGGGTTAGGCAGTGCTAGACTTTAGGCCTCCTTGCAGGCAAGAAGCCTGATTACTTACATATAGGCTCATTCCCAAGACAGTTTGAGCCAAGTCAAGTAGGTTCACTTATTCTTCTCAAAGTTGACAATTAAGTAAGATACCACACCTCTCTAAGAGCTGGATGAATAAAGACAGGCCTGTAGAAACGCTATTGAAGTTTACTTCCAGGAAAGAAAGATTAGAAATGGGAAAGAATTATTCCTGGATGATAATACTTACAAACACAGTTAAAATCTTTGCTTATTGGTTTTTACATTGAAAGTAACTTTTCTCGCCGGGCGCGGTGGCTCAAGCCTGTAATCCCAGCACTTTGGGAGGCCGAGGCGGGTGGATCACGAGGTCAAGAGATCGAGACCATCCTGGTC
>NW_016107423.1:2168310-2188089 GCF_001604975.1 Cebus imitator | reverse complement strand
AAAAAAAAAAAAAAAAAAAAAGAAAGTAACTTTTCTCAAGATATTTGCGCAATTCTGATAGTGCAATACTCTAGTAATTAGTTTTCAGTACCATGTTGCACCTCAATTTAATAGATTCTATTTGTGGAATATTAACATTTCACAATATCAATGTCAATTTTAGAATTCAGTCTTCAACTTCACAGTTTAGGGAATGGATTCACACTTAGGTCAGTTAGTTAAATGTCTGGATATCTTTTTCCCATAAGATTATAGACCAGATTATTCCCAAATAGTTTCCTAAAGAGCCAACTGCACAATGTGTGAATTGGATCAAGATGTGTGTGCAATGCTTTAAGAATGACCTTACACAAAAAATAGTCACTGTTTAGATGGGTTATACAGTTGACCCTTGAACAACATGGGTTTGAACTGCATGGGTCCATTCATACGTGGATTTTCTTTTGTCTCTCTGCATTTTCTTTTGTCTCCAGCTGAGAAAGCAAAACCAACTCCTCCTCCTCCACAACCTACTCGACACAAAGACAAAAAGGATGAAGACCTTTATATTAACCCACTTCTACTTAGTAAATATAACTTTTTAAATAGTAAATACATTTTTTTCTTCCTCATGGCCTTCTTAACAACCTTTTCTTTCCTCTGACTTTATGATAAGAATGTAATATATAATATATATGACATACAAAATATGTGTTATCTGACTGTTTCTGTGGTTGCTCGGGCTGTGGTCAACATTAATCTATTTATAGTTAAGTTTGGGGGAGTCAAAAGTTATACATTGATTTTCAGCTGTGATGGGTTGTTGCCCCTAAATCCCAACATTGTTCAAGGGTCAACAGTATTATAAACTAAGGAATCCAATCTTTGCAAGGCAGGAGACGGGGGTAGGGTAGAGAAAAACTAGTAGATTTTCCCTTGGATGACATGAACAATTCAAAAATCATTTGCATATATCTCTGTGTAACTATAGTAGACACTTGTATTATGAAGCCAACTTATCAGCAAAGTATTATGCTATGAAGCCCTAAGAATCGATCTTGTTCATGATGTTAATTTCTCATTCTATGAAGGATTTTGGCTTGCTTTTCTAAGAAATTCATGCTGAATCAGGCAATCAGTAAATTTAAGTTTTATATCCTTGCAACTGAATTTATTTTGTGTGGAAAAAATCCAAAATTAATATTACCTACCACAGAAGAATTGCCTTAGTCATGTTTTCTAATTCTGGTCAATGTATGTTAAGCTTATTGACTTCTTTCCAAAATTAAAAAAAAAAATGTTGTGACTCTCACAAGCATCAAGTTTTCAAATTCTTTTTATTAAAATTATCATTTATAAAACTAATTTCAGTGATGTATTTTAAATATCTATGCTTTGATCATCATTAAAAACAGCGTGACAGTTTGTCCTATACGTTAACTATATTTTCAAAACAATACTTACATTTAGATATACTTTTGCTAATGTTTGTTTTTCTAAGTCAATGTATATCATGCTCACTCATTTATAAAATTGACATTTGCAAATTGTTATTCTGATAATTTTTCATATGGGAAATAATTAATTTCACAGGAACATAATTTATTGACATCAATTTAAAATCAAAGACTGATTAAATTTTGATGTTTTGTCAGTGTACCAATTTAAAAAGTCATCTTTCAAACCTAATCATAACCTGTTGTATGATTCGTTTCACAGTGATGTATTAGGCCGTATTCCTTCAAAACACATTTTATTATAAATTTAAAATACCCTTTACATCTGTGAAGAAATATGCATGCTCAATTTTTCTTGAATCATATATATAACCCTCTCTTACCTCTCATTTTACACCAATTTTGATAAAAGGGTTGGCTATAAGAAAGCTTATTTTTCTCATCTTCAATATTTAAAAACAAAAAACTGCATAGAATAATAGCTAAAAGTCAAGTTTGGGAATATAAAAGGAGTGGTGAGAAATGGAAAATGCATACCTATGTAAAAAAGATAGCCACTCCTCAGTTCAAACTAATTAGTAATACAGAGAAAGAGCAAATCTGATTTTCTAGGAAAATCAAAAAATTTATGTTTTTGTAGGATGTTTCTATATGTTTAAATATTGACAATTAATTAAAAACAATGTGTAAGCCAGCACTATGTAAATCAAAGAAAGTACTTTTTAAGCCTTGAATTTACAGACAAATGTTAACATGTAATTAATATTCTCAACCCAGGAGCCAGTTGATTCTATTAAAGCAGAAACCTGATCACATCATAACTCTAATACTTTGTTGTTGTTGTTGTTGTTGTTGTTGTTGTTGGAGACAGTCTCACTCTGTAGCCCAGGCTAGAGTACAGTGGCACAATCTTGGCTCACTGCAACCTCCACCTCCCGGTTCAAGGGATTCTTCTGCCTCAGCCTCCCGAGTAGTTGGGATGACAGGTACATACCACCACTCCCAGATAATTTTTTGTATTTTTAGTAGAGATGGGGTTTCACCATGTTGGCCAGGCTGGTCTCAAACTCCTGACCTTCACAGATTCCGCCCACCTTGGCCTCCCAAAGTGCTGATTACAGGCATGAGCCATGGTGCTCGGCCTACTCTAATACTCTTTAGTGGCATCTTCTCTCACTAAAAAAAAAAAAAAAAAATCACTGCAATGTCCTACAAGGCTCTATACCAGTGATGCCCTGGAGGAGGTTTATACCACCTCACAAGAGCTGACTGTTAAATTTTCAAGAATTTTTGAGATCTGGTTGACCTTACATTATTAGCTTGAAATTGGCCATGGTGAGAGTGTTTACACCAGAAAAACTGGCAAATACTACAGATCAGGACCTTTCATTATTGATTTTTTTCCCCAGAGAGTCAGCTGCTAAACAACCAGAACACCAGTACCCTACATGGTCTATCCCGTCTCACCTCCATGTTAGCTCAATGTTCTCACCTCATCTTTTGCCACTTTCCCATTTGCCCAACGCACTGCACTGGCATGTTCCTTCCTGCCTCAGGTCTTGCATATACTATTTAGTCTGCCTGGACTCTGTAAATTACTGTGTAACACATGCTATGTAACACAACAAACCAAAATTCCCCACCTCCACAGCACACGTGACATATAGTATTTTATCAGTCTATCATCTGTCTGTCTGTCTACCTATCTATCTATCTATCTATCTATCATCATCCTGCATTCATCTCTTTGAGACAGAATGTAAACTCCACAAAGGAAACTCATGTCAATTTTCTCCTGCTGTATCCCCAGTACCTTAAAAAAGCCATGGCAAACAGCAGGTGCTAAATAAATATTTTTCTGAACAAATGAATTAACAGAAGTTGCCCTTAGTGGTCTGAATCTAAATCTTCACATTTCTATCTCTTTCTAATAGCAATTACTTGCCAGATGAAGAATTGTAGATTTTTAAATGCATAAATAGCTATATTTTGAATGACTCCCATGTTTTTGGTTTGAATCTGTTATGCTCATCTGAGTATGCCCAACCATGAGTCCATCTAGTCTGCCTGTTATGGCTCATTTGATGGCAAGTACAAGGAGAGATGAAAGCAACATCCAGGTCTGAGGGATAAAGACCAGAACTTGACAACCGACTGTAAAAATAGAGAGAGGGGTCAACTTCCGCCAAAAGTTTACACCTGGTATGTAGAAGAAAAGTAGTGCCCTGACACAAGCAATGAGCTAAGAGAAGCAGCTGGTTTTAACAGAGCTGCTGGTGAATTTTAGATACACCAAAATTAAAGTAGCTGAAGGTTATATTAGGAAAAGCACCTCATGTCTGGATGTGGCCGTCATCAGCACATGTACTCTTTCTGAACTCAAAACCGAGTTGTCTCATGGACAGAAGTAGAAAGAGAGAAGGAGCATAGGAAAAGACAGATATTAAGCTGGTCACCGAATAAACAAAATTAGGTGGAACCCCAGATAATCCCCACTGCTGTAGAACATGGAAAAGAATCAGAAAAGATGACACCGAGAAAGAAACAATGGGAAAGGTCTAGTTTGGGCTGGAAGAGATCAAAAGCTCAGTGTGGAACATGTTCAGTTTGAGATGTCTGAAGTATCTGAACAAACATCAGATAAGTGTTTAGATGTATAAGTGTGAAATTCAGATAAAGCCTGAGCTAATATGAGTAGAGTTATCAGCTAATAGATGGTATTTGAAGCCTTGGGCATGTATAAGGTCACCCAGGGAGAGGATCTTATTAGCAGCAGAGTGTCAAGATAAGGCCACCTTCCACATTTGATGGCTTGGTAAGAAAAAGCCAGTAAAGTGAGCAGCCAAGGAGGTAGGGGAAAAAATAAAAGAGTATTTGTCTCAGCGAAACGACAGGAAAAGGATACTCAAGAATGGGCAACACATATTGCTGAGGTCAATTAAAAAATTCATTAGATACAGAGCGAGAATTCACTGGATGGGGATAGACACACATACATCCCTACCTTTTAGACTAAATTAGGTTTTTGAAGTTGTAAGAGGGAAAACCAGGTTAAAATGGATTGCAAACTAAGAATATGTAGGCAATATGAACAGAAAACACTTTAAAAATGTGTAAAGACAGAGAGTACAAGATGAAGATGTGAGGTATATGAATGATTTTTTTTAGAGATACTTGACCATATTTATAAAACAATGAGAATTTCTCCTTCTGGCATGGCTGACAATCTTCCAGTAGGAAACAACTATCAGCTTTGAACAAAGTATAAAAAGGAACTACTGGAGGAGGTGAGGCAAGATGGCCAAATAAAACTCCCTAGAGCTCATCCCCCGCCCCCACCGCAGGAACACCAAACTACTACCCATACAAGAAAGCACCTTCATAAGAACAAGAAATCAGATGAGTGACCGCAGTACCTGTTTTTAACATTGTATTAAAGAAAAAGACACTGTAGAAGGAAGGAATGATGGTCTTGAATTGCCTACACCACCCCTCTCTCATCCCCCGTCAGCTGCAGCATGGTGCAAAGAGAGAATCTGTAGGCCAGGCATGGTGGCTTATGCCTGTAATCCCAGCACTTTGGGAGGCCGAGGCAGTTGAATCACCTGAGGTCAGGAATTCGAGACCAGCCTGGCCAACATGGAGAAACCCCATTTCTATCAAAAATACAAAAATTAGTCAGACATGGTGGCAGACACCTATAATCCAAGCTACTCGGGAGGGTGAGGCAGGAGAATCATTTGAACCTGGGAAGCGGAGGCTGCAGTGAGCCAAGATGACGCCATTGCACTTCAGTGCCTGGGCAACAGAGTGAGACTCCATCAAAAAAAAAAAGAGAGAGAGAGAATCCGTGTGCACTGGAACTCCGTACTTCAGGGCAGAACTCAGTGGCACCCATGGTGGGAACATTTATATCAGCCCTAGCCAGAGGGGACTTGTCCATCCCAGTGGTCAGAAATTGAGTTCCAGCTAGCATCATCATCATGGACTAAAGCACTCTGAGGTCCTAAATAAACTTGAATAGCAGTCTAGGCCACAAGACTAGAATTCCTGAGCAAGCTCTGGTGCTGTACTGTGCTTGAGGTCAGCAGACTTGGGATACACAAGACCCGGTGAGATGCCAGCCAGGGTGGCCAAGGATGTGCTTGCATCACCCCTCCTCCAAACCCAGGCAGTACAAATTGTAGCTGCAGGAGAGACTACTTCCCTCCACTTGAGGAGAGGAGAGGGAAGAGTAAAGACGACTTTGTCTTGCAACTTTGGAGACCAGCTCAGCCACAGGAAGACAGGACACTTGGCAGAGTTCTGAGTGCCTCATTCCAGGTCCTAGCTCCCGGATGACCTTTGTAGACACACCCTGGGCCAGAAGGGAACCTGCTCCCTTGAAGGGAAGAACCCAGTTCTGGCAGAATTCATCACCTGCTGACTAAAGAACCCTTGGGCCTTGAAAAACATCAGTTGTAGCCAGACAGTACTTGCCACATGTCTTGAGTGAGACTCAGAGAAGTTCTGGCTTCAGTTCTGACACAGCAGTCCCAGTGGTGGTGGCCATAGGGGTGCTTGTGTCACCTCTCCCCTAGCTCCAGGCAACTCAGCATGGAGAAAGGCAGAGACTCCATTTGTTCGGAGAAAAGGGAAGAGAACAAGAGCTTCTGCTTAGTAATCTAGGGAATTCTCTTGTATCTTACCCAAGACCACCAAGGTGGTACCTCTATGAGTCTGTAGGAGTCACAGCATTAGTAGGGTGTCCTCTAATGCAGATATGGCTGCAGTGATCAGACACTTAGATCATAACACTTAATTCTCTCTGCATACTTGGAATGCCTTCCCAAGAAGGACAGGTACAAACAAGCCCACACTACTATAAATACCTAACTCTTCAATGTCCATACATCTATTAACATCCACAAGCATCAAGGCCATCCAGGAAAACATGACCTCACCAAACAAACTACATAAGATATCAGTGACCAATCCTGGAGTGACAGAGATATGTGACCTTTCAGAGAATTCCAAATGGCTGTTTTGAGGAAGCGCAATGAAATTCAAGATAACATAGTGAAGGAAGTCAGAGTCCTATTAGATAAATGTAACAAAGACAGTGAAATAATTTTTAAAAATCAAGAAGAAATTCTGGAGCTCAAAAATTCAATTGGCATACTGAAGAATGCATGGGAGCCCTTTAATAACAATTGATCAAACAGAAGAATTCGTGATCTTGAAGACAGTCTATTTGAAAATATAGTCAGAGAAGACAAAAGAAAAAGAATAAAAAAGAATGAAGCATGCCTACAAGATCTAGAAAATAGCTTCAAGGGGGCAAATCTAAGAGTTACTGGCCTTAAACAAAAAGGCAGAAAGAGAGATAGGGATAGAAAGTTTATTCAATTGGAGAGTAACAGAGAACTTCCCGAGCCTAGAGAAAGACGTCAATATTCAAGAAAATTATAGAACACCAAGATTTAACCCAAATAAGACTATCTCAGGGCATCTAATAATCAAACTCCCAAAGGTCATAGATAAAGAAAAGATCCTAAAGGCAGCTACAGAAAAGAAACATATAACATACAATGGAGCTCCAATATGTCTGGTAGCAGATTTCTCTATTAATATCTTACAGGCAGGAGAGAGTGGTATGACATATTTAAAGTGATGAAGGAAAATATATTTTATCCTAGACTAGTAGATCCTGTGAAAATATCCATCGAACATTTAAGAAGAAATCTTTCCCAGATAAACAAAAGCTGAGGGATTTCATCAACAGTAGGCCTATCATACATAATGCTAAAGAGATTTCTTTTATCTGAAATAAAAGAATGTTAACGAGTAACAAGAAATCATCTGAAGGTACAGGACTCACTGGTAATAGTAAGTACATAGACAAACGCAGATTATTATAACACTGTAACTGTGGTGTGTAAACTATCCAAATCTTGAATAGAAAGACTAAAAGATTTATCTATCAAAAATAACAACTTTTTGGACAGTATAAGACATAAATAGAAATAACCAAAAGTGGAAAACCAGAAGGGATGAAATTAAATTGTAGAATTTGTATTAGTTTTTGAAATTAGTGTTAAATTGTCATCAGTTTAAAATAATGGGTTATGTTATTTGCAAGCCTGATAGTAACCTCAAGTCAAAACATCTACAACAGATGTACAAACAAGAAAAAGCAAGATATTGAAACATACCACTGAGAAAATCAGGCAAGCAGGCAAGCAGGAAGGAGGGAAGGAAGGAAGGCCATAAAATAACCAGAAAACAAATAATAAAATGGCAGTAGAAAAAGCAACTGCTGGAGAGAGAAGAACAGAAACTGGAAGGGAGTCAACAATTGGAAGGTGAGCAGAGCACAAGTGTTTTTCATTTTTTAGGGCATTTAGTCTGAGGGCAGGCCACAGTCATCATTAACATGCATGCACATTCTTCTGTACTCTCCAAAGCCCAGATCATTTATAACCACAGGATACTATTCACACCTATTCAATATACAAGGAAGTAGAAAAACATGATTCATTATCAAAAGAAAGACAACAAACATAGAACAATCCCAACAAGATGGGAAGCTTAACAAGTTAGATGGACAGCTTCTCTACTGTATCGAGAGAATATAGGTTGCATATCAATGTAGATATAGTAACATAGGATGCATACAAATGAGGATATGGTAACATAATATGCATACGGATTTGGTTTTGGTAGCTGACTAACAAGAAATTAAAGTTATCTGCTCCAAATTAAGTTTTGAAAGAGGCATTGTGGAAACTTGATCAGAGAAACCTGTCTGTTGGGCAGCGTTGGCAGCCCATTTCTTGGTTGGGAGCTGTGAATTTACTAGAGTGGTACCCATGATCAGCTGGATCCAGTTTCTCATCTGCAAAATAAGATCATAATGTCTAGTTCAAGGATTGTTAGGAGAATTAAATGAGAGAATGTCTGTAAAGAATTTAGCATAGTGCCTCACATAAAGGTACTTAATGTTACTCTGGAAAGGCTGTGTCAAGTTCTTTCCCCTCCTGCCGCTAGTAATTATTTGGCACAGCTGCTCTTTAGGAAGTTGCTTAAGTTTCCGGTGCTGCTATATTAAAGAAAAGGTAACTTCAGTGGGCAATCAACTAATCAAACAGCTGCAAAAGGCGCATAAACTAGGCCGCAAAGGTACCACACAGTGTTTGTAAATTGGCATTAGGCTGCAATTTAGATAGGAGCTGAGGTTCGTGGAGACCACAATTTTTTGCAAAGCTACCGAGAGAAAAGTGATTTATTGTAAGTCTTGTACACTATGATCAAACTGATAAAGAACATCTTGTGATAATGCTCCAAATTTCCATAGAAATTGTAAACAGGAAAAAAAAAAAACAGGAGCAAATAGCTGGAGAAATCTGTTCATCAATCTGAAAAATATGAAATGATTATGTTTTACTTGGGAACTAGGTACAAAGAAAATTGCTGCCAAGGGTTGAGGTTGTTTTTTTTTTACTTTTTAAAGAATGTGTTTTGTGACTGAGTCCTATAATTTAGAAATAACATTTAATATACTATTACTCAATTCTGATACATCTCGGAGTGTAAAATAGCACTTAAAACCAGAAGTTTCTGTTATGATGCATATTGCACAACTACAAATCCCATGAACAAAATTTTAATTTATATAATAAAACATAAAATCATCAATTTTTAAAGAACAGTATAAAATAATGATTCACACACGGAAACCAGGGCCTTAGGTTAGAATCCTAACTTCAAGACTTATACTGCCAGTAACTGATAATGGGCTTGCCCTCCCACTGTACAACTAGAAAACTGGACAAAATATATAAAGCAACCAATGAGGTCAACTCTACTATCACTCTGGCTTTCTGCCTGGAAGAAAGTGGCTATGGGGTAGGAAAGAAAAACCTTCCTTCCCACCCTGCATTTGGCTACAGGGTGGGAAGGAAAAACTGGTAACACTGAGGTGAGAAAAAGGAGAATTCAGAGACGCTGAGATGGCTGCCTATGTTGGGCAGAGATATGGAGAGAAGGCAGTTACACAAAAAGTGCTCCTCCGTAAGAGTTGCCATGTATCTTTGGCTGATTACTAACGGGCAGGTAGTGGATACAGTCTGGATCCACTGGACAAAGAGGGTTCACATCTTAGGTGGGACAGTGTAGGGTGGTGGGAGATTAGATCACATTACTCAGAATGGCACGCAATTTAAAACTTACGAATTATTTCTGGATTTTTTTTTTTTCCTGAGACAGGGTCTTGCTCTGTGGCCCAAGCTGGGGTGCAATGGCATGATCATAGCCCATCACAGCTTCAACTTTCTAGGTTCAAGCAATCCTCCCACCTCAGCCCACTAGTAGCTGGGCCCACAAGCACATGTCACCACACCCAGCTAATTTTCTGTTTTATCACTTGTAGAAACAGGGGTCTCAATATGTTGCCCAGCTCAGTCCCGGGCTCCTGGGCTCAAGCAATTCCCCTACCTCAGCCTCCCAAAGTGCTGGAATTACAGGCACGGCCACCACACCTGGCCACATAATATTTTCAAACTGCAGTTGACCACAAGTAGCTAATACCATGGATAAAATAAAAACTACAAGCTGAATAATTTCCAGAGCTCCCACAAGGCTGGAAGATATGTGAGTTCTGGTGACCCAGGGTGGTGACACCTCAATGATCTCCAGGGCATGCAGTTAGAGACACCAGAACCATCATGCCCCCATTGTAAAACTAAATTAGAACTAAAGACTACTGCAGGTTACAAATAAGCATGAAAAAGAACAAGCTGATAATCAAATACAGTTGACCCTTGAACAATGCAAGGGTTAAGGGAACAAACCCCTATGCAATCAAAAACCCCTGTATAACTTTTGACTCCCCCAAAATGTAATTACCAATAGCCTATTGTTGCCTGGAAGCCTTAGCAATAACATAAAGTCAACTCATTTTGTATATGTTTTATATACTGTATTGTTACAAAAACTATAGAAAATATTGAATATGTCAGAGAAATTACATTTACAGTACTGTACTGACACTTCAAAACAAATACACTGTCTGAAATGGAGGGCAACCATAGCTTTAGACCTCAATCTGTAAAGGTACTTTACAAGCAATTCAACTTTTTCTTACATCATGACTTTCCTCTGCTTCTTGAGAGCACCTCCAGCACCACTAGTAACCTTCATATGGGTCTCATGGTATTATTCAAGGCTTATGTTATTGCACTAAACATGGTGAAAAATACTTCAGAACCACAGGAGATCACTTTTCTTGCAATATGCAATTTACTGGCAACACAAACTGCTCAGAGATATTAGTGCTACGTGGTGTCTTAAATGAATGCTCACACTTAAGCTCACTGCAGTATCAACAAAGATGGCTACAAAAGTATTATGGCAGCATAGTATGTACTGTAATTTTATGCAGTTATCATTTAATATTGCACTCCCCAACTTTTTTGGCACCAAGGATCAGTTTTGTGGAAGATAATTTTTCCATGGACCCCAGAAGGTAGGGGGGTGGTGATGGAGGGGAATGAAACTGTTCCACCTCAGATCATCAGGCATAGAGTTTCATAAGGAGTACACAACCTAGATCCCTCACATGTACAGTTCACAACAGTTTCCACTCCTATGAGAATCTAATGCCACTGAGCTGACCAGGAGGTGGAGCTGAGGTGGTAACAGTGTCTGGTGCTCACTGGTCACTTACCTCTTGCTGTGCAGCCCCTTTCCTAATAGGCCACAGAGGAGTTAAGGATCCCCGAATTTTGCATTTTTTTTACATTTCTCTTGGCTGTGCATATCACCATGTATGGTCTGAGTTTATGAAAGTTTTGATAAAGTTCACCTTTTCATAATAGATTTGTATATATTTTATCATAGTAAATAATGAAAGACTAATATCTACACATATTTTATGCATTCATGATGTACCTTTTTAAAATTTTTAAAAATATTCCTAGGTTACGCAGTTTGTCTATGAATACTTTCTAATTAAGTCACTACACGCAATTTAGACCTGTGGAGTTCAAGAGTCTACTGTAATTGTCTGCCAAGACGAAGTCCAATAGTTTAAAAATCCAGAATTCAGACACTTGATAATGTAACATGACACTATAATGTCAAAAGAGCCAGAATCCAATCAAAATTAATACACATACAAAAAGGCAAGAAATCTGACCCACAACCAGGAAAAAACTGAGTCAACAGAAGCAGATCCAGAAATGACAGATATAATAAACATATGGACTTCAAAGAGTTATTATAAGTATGTTTAAAACATTTAAAGAGAAACATAAAAACAATGAGAAACATTAAAAAGCAGCAAATGAAACTGCCAGAGCTGGAAACTTGAAGGAAACAATTCAAACTGTAGGACAGTGAGAAAAAGCTAGGAAAAAGTGAGACTCTGTGACTTATGTGACACTCCAAATAAAGATGTAGTCTTAGAGGAGGGGGCAGAAAAATATTCAAAGACAATTTTTCAAACTTTAATAAAATACATAAGCCCATAAATCAAGGAGTGCAACAAACCCAAAGTAATATAAAGCAAGATAAACACACACACACACACACAATCACACCAAGAGACATCTTACTCAAACTGCTGGAAACTAGTTATAAAGAGAAGCTGGAAATCTTAAAAGGACCCATAGTAGTAAAATAAAATTAAAAATATGATGACTACAGATCTCTCTTCAGAAACAATACAACCCAGAAGACAAAATACAGATGGGAAGAAAAACAGTCAAACTACAGTATTTCATCTGTATTTTGTATTTTGAAAGAATCTCCATTTTTTCCATTGAAAATGCTTTCAAAAAGGAATGCAAGATGAAGACATTTTTAGGCCAAAAAACTCTGAGATAATTCACCAGCAGACCTTCTTTACAAGAAATTATAAACTTTTTTGGGCTTTAAAATAAATAATGCCAGAACGAAATTTGAATCTGCAAAAGCAATGAAGAAATGAATCAATGGATGGCTACTTCGACTAATGGAAATAGGAAGATATGGGGCGATTTCCCACTGCAGTTAAGTACAGAAGTGAAGAAAATTGTTAAAAAAAAAAAAAAAAAAAAAAAAAAAAAAAAAAAAAAAAAAAAAAAAAACCAATTCAGTACACTGAAAACTGATTAAAGTTGAACAACAAATTGAAAAATGTCTATTATTTAAAAACTGATCAGCTTCAGGTAAAAATGGTAGTAACACTATGACCTTCTGTGCCTGGTGATGCAACCATGCACCTGTCACTTAGCCAGTACAAATTGTAGCTTTGTAAGTTTAGGACTGGATGCATGCAGCCAGAGCAGTGGACTTAATTCAGGGTTGGGGCGAGTAAAACTCATTGCTTTGCTGGATAAAAATGGCAGACTTGGTTCTAAAAGGATCAGGGAAAACTCATACGATAGCTTTGCTAGCCCAAAGTTGCAGGCCTAGTTCATGGCCATTAACAGACAAATCAGAAATTAAACTGAGATCCTAGAAGTGGAAAAACCAGAGAGGTTAAGTTAAGCTCCCACATTTACCTGATTGACTGCTAAAAGACAAAAAATCAGCCAGGCATGGTAGTGGTTGCCTGTAATCCCAGCTACTCAGGAGGCTGAGGCAGGAGAATCACTTGAACCGGGAGGTGGCAGTTGCAGTCGAGATCATGCCACTGTACTCCAGCCTGGGCAACAAGAGTGAGATTCTGTCTCAGAAGAAAAATAATAATAATAATAATAATAAATAAAAACCAAGGGGTGCTGAGGACTGATTGCAACCTTGAATGCATTCCTTATTCCACATGTAGTTCAGTGGCCTTGTAGTCTCATGACGTCTAAGCATAAACTGTTCAAATCATTGGTTGGTCACTAAACTACACAGACAGAAAGATAAAGCCAGGCTAAAATAAAAGCGACTGAGCAGAAACACCAGTGACTGCACAATGCAATGGAGACAAATTACACAGCTGACATCTAAACAAGCCATGGAACAAAAACAGAAAACCATCAGGAGGAAAAACCATCAGAAAAAAAAAAATGAAAATCCTAAGCTGCAAAAATATATTATTTAAAACGTCATGTTTTCAACCAAAAATTACCAGACAGGGAAAAAAGAGAAAAGTGTAATAGTACACAAGAAAAAAAGCAGCCAAAAGAAACTGACTCTGAGTGGGGCCAGATGTTTAACAAATAGTTCAAAGCAACTAATATAACTCATAATAATCTGATTCAAAAAAGCCCAAGTAGGAGAAATACAAAGAAAACTACATGTAGACATATCATACACTACTAAAATCCAAAGAAAAATAAATACTGAAAACAGCAAAAGAAAACTGACTCATCATGTAAAACGAATGAAACAACCTCAAGACTATTGGCTAACTTCTCATCAGAAACAATGGAAACCTAAAGGCAGCAGAATGACATATTCAAAGTGCTGGGGGTTTAAAAAACCCAGATAAACAAATAATTCTACAAATGGAAAGATACATTCCAAACAAACAAAAACTGAAAAAACTGTTAGCAGACATACAGTACAAGAAATACCCCTACCATGCAAACACTAATCAAAAGCAAGCTGAGGTGTCTACATAAATATTAGAAAAAGTAGATTTTCACAGCAAGGAATATTACTAGAAATAAAAAAGGGCATTTCATACACATGATCCTAGCCAAAAGACTGAGAAGGAACTGGGAACTTCATAATGATAAAGGAGTCAATATATCAAGACATAACAATCCTAATATGCATGTACCTAATAATGATCTTCAAAATGCATAAAGTCTAAAAGAACTGAATTAGATAAATGCATAACTATGGAGGGAGATTTCAATATTTCTCTCAGTAAAAGAATAAAAACTAAGAAAGACAGAGGTGTAAAAATACATTTGGAAAATCCCTAAGTACTTGGAAATTTACCAGCATAGTTCCAAGTAATTAATTGGGCTAAAAAAAAAAAAGAATCATAAGTGAAACGATTAAAGTTTGAACTAAGTAGAAATGAAAACCTAAAATGTCAACATTTGTAGGAGAAAGCTTTTAATCAGTACTCAGGGTGAAATTTATAACTTTAAATGTTATTAGAAAAAAATAGTCTAAAATTAACTATTTAAATTTCCAAGTTCATAACCTAGAAAATTAAGTAGAAGAAAAAAGTAGAAGATGGTTAATAAAATATAAACGGACAACAACATAGAAGTCAATGAAACCAAAACTATAGGAACAACAGGAATTCTCTTATATTGCTGATAGAAATGTAAAGTAGTATAACTTTAGGAAAGTTTCGCAACTTCTTAAAAGTTAATGTTACAGTACCGTATACCCAGTCATTCCATTCTTAGGTATTTACTCAAGACAAATAAAAACCTGTCCACAAAAAGACTTACACATAAGGATTCACAGCAACTTTATTCATAATAACCAAACCTGGAAACAAACCAAAGATCCACCAACAAGTGAATGGGCTTTAAAAGTATATACAAAAATGCTGAACAATAAAAATTAGTGAAACATTCAACAATATGGATGAATCTCAATAATGAGAGAGAATGAAGTATTACATGAGAATGCTTACAATATTTGATTTCCTTAAGTTCTTGAACTGGCAAAACTCATCTATAATGACAAGATCAGTGGTTATCTGGGCCTAGGGTAGGAATGAACTGACTGCAAAGGGATATGCAGAGAGCTTTTTGGGGTGATGGCGTCTATATCTTGATTGGGATCATAGTTTCACTAGTTAAAAATCAAACTGTACCCTTAAAATTGGTACATTTTATTTCATAAATTATACTTCAGAGGAAAGGAATTGTTCAGAGTCTATCACACAAATTTGTCAAGTAAACCCTTTGGACCACGAACCGAAGAATTTAATTAAAAAATGATCCAAAGGGCAGAACTAATGACAAAACACTAAACCTGTTCAAAGAGTAATTACTACAATAACATACCATTCTTACATTCTGAATTTTCTTCAAGAGTTTGAAGTACTTAAATTAATGAAAACATGCTTATTTCTTAGTAGTGACCTAACACTAATCTGAACCACTGAAATAAAAGTTGGAAATCTGCAGTCTCAACAGAAATGGTACTTGTAATTTTGTTCATATTAACAATTATGTTTCAGAATGAATTCTTACATTTCCTACAAAAATGTAATTATTCACTAAGAGAAACTAGAATTCAATATAATGACCTGTCAGACAATCATGTTACCTGTGGCAGAAAATGGTCATCTGGATAAACGAACATAATCTTTGCTTTCTGATGTATAAATCTCTTTTAGCAGGTGAGACATTAGACGGAAGAGAATAGGAGGATCAACAATGAATACCTGAATAACAAATGTTTAAAGCAAATTAAAATCATTTTCCTAGACTCTAAAGTCTCTAAGATATGTACAAAACTACATAATTCAATAGTATAGCAAAAATTATTTAACTTAGAGGATGATTAATAGTTCACAGAGAAGTTATTACCAAAAAAACACAAATACAACATGATTAAGTAAATTTACCCTCAAGTCTTAATATAAGCTGTATGTAAATAATGATATTGAGAAATCTTTGCAAGAATAACTGATAAAAGTCAGAACATCATGCCTTCCAATCCATCCTCCATGAACTTCTTATAAAGTGCCATGAATTTGGCCACAAATGCTTCCAAGTGATAAATGGCCTTGCTACCCAGCTGTAGACGATGTTCATAATAAGCTGCCATTTGGGCCACTTCCCCTTTCAGTTGTCCATCACAATTATGTAACAGTTCTAAGAGAAGGCCCTAAAGAAAAATAATCAGCAATTTTAAAATCATTAATAAAAATAGCTAAGCATGCCTCATTTCTCTCATTCACAAAAAGACTAAAGTTAAACATACTCTCTTTTATATATGTGAGATCTTTAATTCTTTCACGTGAATCAATATCCTTCATCCAAAAGCAAAAACTTTGGTACCTTTTCCATGATGTAAAAATGTGGTGGGTATCAACCACATTCTAAATTCCAAACAGTAACTGCACAAGGTGAAAGGATATTAAAGATGCAGCACTATTTATAACAATAATAATTTGTAGACTAAAGTTCCATCAATAGAGGTCATGTTTGGAAAAACTATGATACAGTCACACAACAGAAAACCATCCACTTAATAGAACAAAGTAAATCTATACATATGGTTATGACACAACATCCTTACTAAAATGAATGAAAAGAGTGCAGAAAACTGAGAAGTTTTATGAAACTTCATATATACACGTACTTATTTCTATGTGACTAGAAGTCTGTTAAAAGTGGTTACCTTTGTGGAAACGGAAGGGTGGACCTTCACTTTTTTCTTCGTAGCCCCACCCTGCATTATTATCACTGCACCTTAGTATTTCCTTTATAGCGCTTATAACATTCTGAAATCCTCTTGCTGCTTTATTTGTTCTCCTTTTCACACCACTAGAATATAACTTTGCTATAGGCAAGCCCTCCCTTCTTTTCTTCAGCATTCCTCTAATAGTGCCTGGCACACAATAGAGATTTAGTAAATATGTGCAATTAGTGAGTTGGAGAGAAAGAAGTAGTATCTTGGTACTGCAAAACGCCCTATGATCGCACACCCAATGTCCAAATTTTATAGCTGTAAAAAGTTCAAGATCTGAAACTGGGTTACCTTCATTATTATCTCAGGAGGAATACAATGAGTTAGAAGCTCATATAGCCTTCCACGAACTTCAAGGAGCCTATAAAAAACAAAGTGATTGGTATTTTGTGAAGAAAATAGGGGTAATTTTTCCAAGTACCCACTGTATGGTTTTACTTTATGAATTAACAAACCTTCAGAAAGCTCAGGCTTCCATCAAGACTCATGTATTTGAGTCAGCATTTGAATTCAGGCCTGACTCAAAAGCCTGCTTTCTGACATCCCAAAAATTAAACTTGATTATTAAAGCATGAATAATAAATGATAAATGGTGTGAAATTATTTTAATATATGCATATAGCTTATTTCTGAAAAGTTGATTCAGGATGTAGTTACCTACACAATTGAATTAACTACACTGTGTGCAATGCATACATGTTAACATGTATCTTGTGTTAGTCTGAGCTCACTTCTAATATTACTGTTTTTAAAAATTAACATATTCTACATTTACCATGTCTGTATCATTATGTCCTAATAGCTTACAAGGGATTAAGAGTACACAAGTTTCTGTCAGAGAAACATGGGTATTTTAGAACTGTGTCTGTCTATTAATAATAGGATATCCCTGAACAAGTTATTTAATCTCCATAAATGTCAGGGTTGTTTTTTTGTTTTTGTTTTTATCTACGAAGTTATATTTTTCTCATAGGTCTGTTATATCAATTAAATAAGGAGGTATGAGAGCTGACATAATCATTCATGAAACATTAGCTGCTATTCAAATTAGAAAATTATGACTGTTCTAAGACAGATCAAATGAAAAATCAAGACCATAAATATTTCAGCAAGACAAAGGAGTCAGAAATCAGAAATCATTTGGAACTGTGTGGCCCAATGATCAGAAAGGTATCAGAATTCCAGGACTTCTGGCCAGCCCCAAGCCTTTCTGGAATTGAGCGAAATTTCTTTTTATGTAGCACAATGGAATCAATTCCTACAATTGTTAGTTTGAACAGGAAACAGGAGTATCTCTTCTTTCACAAGTTCACTTATAAGCTGCCAAAATGTGTTAGGAAAACCATAAGAAATTGTAACAGCAGCTAGAAGAATTAAGCAAAGGAATAATCAAGTCACTTTAAAAATGCATGTGATAATTGTCAAATATTACACATAGAGTACCTAAATCCCTTAAAAGTAGGTAACTTCTACTACTACCAAAATTTCTTCTTTAATATCAGGACAAAAACAAGAAAGTCATCTTCAGTGTAGTCATATTTTATAAACATAAAAGCACCTAAGACATGCTTTATTTGAACTTTATCTATTTAAAGGGCAAGATCTCTTTATTGATAATCAACATTTTACGAAATAAAATGGGTACTTTTTCCTAAAGATGAAGGTTTTTTCCTAATGAGACTACTTAAAATGTTTGGTACTTCTTGGAGAAAACTATCAATTTCTTCAACTAAAATAATGGAATTCTGAGAATTCAAAGCAAACCTTAAATAAAATACTAACCACCCACTATGTATAATTCACCATTCACCTCTACCAATCTATATGGTAACCAGGGAATACATGTTATAATTCCTTTGAATAATTTCTTATAAAAATTAGACTTCATCAGATGTATCATCAGAAGGAGAAACATGGCATATTCCTCTTACTATTATTTTCATTAGACTAGGGAAGACTAAGTTCTATTGGCTGCACACAGTCTATTCTGAACCCTAAAATGGTCAATTACCTTCTGCAAGGTCCAAAGATCGTTTCTCAGTTCAGACAGCCAACAAGGATACGGGACTGCTTTAGCAAGTCTGAGAAACCTTCTCCATACACTCCAAAGTTAGTGGGCCTTAACACTGTCATTTTTTATTTGGAGAAAAGCAAACTGTGCTTCTCAATCAAAGCTGCCACAAGTCAAACAACTGTCGGCTGAGGTATTTTCAGAATGGTCAAGATATGAATAATAGACCTACAGAAGTAATGGAAACAATTTCGCAGCAAATGTGTCAAAAAATATTTCCTGGGTAAAAATAAAAACAGTATATACACAATGCTATCCTTAGCAGAACTCATGGTCATCAGGGTTTTCTAGTTTTCAAACCATTAATCTTTTGCTCTTCAAAACAAAGGCACAAGTACCCTTGGTGGGGCAATCGTATTATCTTCAATATACAAATGAAGATAAAACTCTAAAATGAAGTTACCTAATCAAGAACACTGAGCTAAAAGTTCAGGACAAGAACTAGAAGTCTGATTTATAGTCTGGTGTCTTTCTAGCACGTGAGGCATCATCAATTACAAAGTTATACATTGTCTTTTACCAGAAAGTTACAATCATTATGTCTAGCTTTGTTGTGTGTTAGTATTAAGTCATCTGAGATCCTGAAAGGAAAATTAAAATTAAAATACGTTCCACTTTTACATGATCACATGTAAGCCATAACATTCATGACATTATGGCTTAATAAAAGGCATAGTACCACACACCAACTACACTGAACTACTAAATTTCTGAAGTTAAATCCTACATTTTCCTTAAAGGGTGAATATCTATATTCAGGGTTTAATTATAATTCAAAATGGCATGGTATTAGCATAAAATAGTTAATACGTGTCCTATTATATCTTGATAATGAAACCTTTACTGTCATCATTTTATACTGGTACCTTTGTGGAGTTTGCTGACTGACAATAGCATTTGCAGTCTCCCTCAGATACACCTCCC
>NW_016107423.1:2151414-2166584 GCF_001604975.1 Cebus imitator | reverse complement strand
AAAAAAAAAAAAAAAAAAAAAAAAAAAAGGATCTATAATCACACAAGACCAAGAAACACTAGGCTAAATGAAGTTAAAAGGTCACTTTGTAGTAGAAATCATTTCAGCCTTTTTAGTTATATACACCAAAATTTACCAAGACAAGGATGTGCTGTGCTGCATTTTCCCAAAATAACTTTTCTCAGCAGCACATTTCTGTGGTACATCTTAATCTAAAATATTAAATTCCAAGAAACAGACTTTGGAAAACAGCGGTGCAAGAGATGATGTAGGCAACAAGGCATAAAGATATCTGGCCACCATAAAGTAAGATTCCATTTGGCCACAATCACAGATCAGACTTAACACAGTTCAGGAATAATGTATAGACAGAAACTGAATCCAATATTGTATTTTTCATTATATTAACAAATTACTTCTAGAAGATGCACTGGCGGCATGTCACATTTGGATCCGTCCCATAAATATAAACAGAACAACTAAAGATTCCAAGACCAAGAACCCATGAACATTATATAGAAACCAGGCAACATGCTTTACCTGAGAATCCCAAACATAAGCAAGTGAGAATAAGCAACTAAAATTGGAAAGGCCCACATAGTATCAGCAACGGTGTGGGAGGAAATTCTGACAGCCTTTAGGACAGGAAAAGCTCAAAATCGCCCACAGGAACATACTAGAAACCATCATGGGGCCAATTTGAAAGCAGCAGTTGGCTAGGCAGAGTGGCTCATGCCTGTAATCTGCCTATAATCCCAGCATTTTGGGAGGCTGGGGAGGGCAGATCCCTTGAGCTCAAAAATTCAACACTAGCCTGGGCAACATAGCAAAACCCCATGTTTATAAAAATGCAAAAGGTTGCCAGGCATGGTGGTGTGTGCCTGTAGTCCCAGCTACCCAGGAGGCTGAAGTGGGAGGATTGTTTGAGCCCAGGCAGTCAAGGCTGCAGTGAGTTGGGATTGCACCACTGCATTCCAGCATGTTGCAACACAGTGAAAACACTGTCTCAGAGAAAGCAGCAGTCTTACCGAGGTGGGAAACTCAACAGAGCCCAATTGATGGATGAGAGCAAGGGAGCCCTGATGCAGTAAGGTTTGATAGAGCAGTAGACTCTGAGAATAACAAAATGAAGCTCTCTTCTAAGACAACGTTCCACAAGGCCATGGCTGGTGTGCTTGTGCCATTGTGGGTGGCCAAGCTAGGAGGATGGCTTGAGGACAGGAGTTTGAGACTAAGATAATGCTCCACAATGAGAAGAAATCCCAGAAACAGAATCCAAATTGAGAACAGATAAAAAAGAGACAAAGGAAAGAATCCCAATAAACCTGACGGAGAGTCTCGCTCTGTCACCCAAGCTGGAGTTCAGTAGTGCCATCACAGCTCACTGCAACCTTGAATTCCTGGGCTCAAGCAATCCTCCTGCTTCAGCCTCCCAAAGCACTGGGATTACTAGCCTAAGCTATGGTGCCTAGCAAAAGTTTCAGTATTAGATAAACCAGTAATATAATCTATGATATGAATGAGCTAAGAAAAATCATAAAAGCGCATTCATGGATAAAAAAGAAGCATGAGACAACGTTTAACACACATTCATGTTAAAGACACTCAATAAAATAGGAATTTGAGAATATTTTCTTGCCATGATCAAATATGCAACTAATTATAGGGAAACACGAAGGCTTTCCTTCTAGAGCCATGACATGGACATCTGCTATCTCCATTACTATTAAGCGCCCTATTGGAGGATTGGCCAACATAATTAGATAAGAAAAAGTATTGGGTCGGTGCAGTGGTTCACACCCATAATCCCAGCACCTTGGGAGGCCGAGGCGGGCGGATCACAAGGTCAGGAGATCGAGACCATCCTGGCCAACATGGTGAAACCCTGTCTCTACTAAAAATACAAAAAAATTAGCTGCATGTGGTGGCGCACACCTGTAGTCCCAGCTACTCAAGAGGCTGAGGCAGGAGAGTTGCTTGAACCCAGGAGGCAGGGATTGCAGTGACCCAAGATCATGCCACTGCACTACAGCCTAGGCAACAGTGCAAGATTCTGTCTCAAAAAAAAACCAAAAAGTATTTAGAGCCATAAAAATTGGAAAGAAAAAGAAAAAATTATCTCTATTTACAAATTATATGAATATACGTCTAAAAAATAAGCTCAAAGAAAACTATCAAGACAATTACAAACAGATTAACATAGCAAGATATAAAATTAAGATATAAATATGAGTAACTGCCACATATACATAAAACATTCAGAAAATATAACCATCCATATATAGTAACAAAAAATCATAAATGTAAATTTATTTTGAAATATGCAGACTAAAGAAATCAGCTGAGATGATGTACAGGGAATTCACAAAACAATAAAAATGAGAAATAAACTAAAGAAAAATGTACCACACTCACTGAAGAAGAACAAAACACTACCTTCTCCACTGAAACTGACAAAGATTAAAACGAATTATCGTCAGTGTTGATGTCATGGAGAAATGAGCACTCCCAAACACTGCTATTGGTAGTATAAATCTATACCCTCTTTCAGATAGAGAATTTGGCAAAATATATCAAAAGCATTAAATTACGGCAAATTTATCACAAAATCTCACCAGTAAGAATGTATGCACATATACAGAAAAAATGCTTGGAAGGTAAAGTCTAAACCGTTAATAGTAGCTGTCTCTGGATGGTGGGAATATAGTTGATACCATTTTCTTTTGTATCTACATATCTGATAATGAACAAATGACTCTGGTCATAAGAACAGTTATTTTAAAATCATGTAATTTCTGATTTTAAATCACACATTTTTACTCATCCTGTTCTAAAATATCAAATGGGTGGCACAAATAATCCTCTTTCACATAAAATTCAATTCCATTAGACTATAAACTCCCATGAGCACAGAGATCAGGCTTCTCTCTTGTTCACTTTCATAACTTTAAAAAAAAAAGAGCACTAATGCTTGGCACCTGCATGAAAAAAAGTCTTTGGATCACATACCTTTAAAATCCCTTTGAGAGTGTGTTTCAAGTTGCTGTGATTGTGCCACTGTTTTCAACATCTCCTGAATTACTACTCGGTCACTATTTCCAGCATCACTACACAAAACAAAAATAATGGTATACAGTATGCCCTTAACACTGTTATAAGAAAAATGTTGAAGTTCGTAAGTGGTCAAAAAGAATATCACCTAACTCTAATTATAAGCTCTTTAAAAGTAAAAAGTTTTAGGGTCATCAAAAATACTAACAGTATTCCAATTGGATTAACAACACTGAAAACACTGTTAACATAAGAAGAGCAACTACTAATAATTAGGGCACAGTTTAGCAAATGCTTTGATGTTTCCGAACCCACTATTGAAAACGAATACCTAATTACAGCTTATTTCTCAATTATCTATAATTGTTCAAAATACAAAAATAATTTTTTGAAAAAGAAATTCAATCCCTATTCCTCTTCTACATCCCCAAAATAGCAAAGGTCTAAGAGAGAACAAACAAAGAGAAGTCTGCTCCCAGCACTAGAATGGAATCGATTCAGACTCAGTAAGGCGATGAGACAAGCAAACTGAGTTTAAGACAGAAGTCAAAACTCTGTAAATTGGTGACTTATAGGTACTGATCTGTCATTTACACCAATATTATTGCTTTGGCACTTCAGTCAAGGACCTCTCAAACCAGAGGTCAATTTAGGCTGAATGAATGTTAATTTCAATCACCCCAAAAGCAACTGGCTTATTCTCCAACTAGCTATCCATGCTTCAGAACTCACAATGAGAAAATGAGGTCAAAGCAGACAACTTTATCTTCTCAAACAGCCACTAAGTTTTCCCAAGTCACTACTATTATTGTAGATCAATATACCTATAGTGTTGTTCTTACGATCATTTTCCTAGCCAAGAATCCACAACATTCTCCATTTATTTATGGAATTAACACTCGCTCTGTTTTTATGATCAAACCCATTCCCAACAACCTTATTTCTCTTAGTTTTCTTTGTGATACCTAGAGAAAATAATAATACCTATTGTTAGGGTTGTTTAAAAGATAAGAATCCAGGTAAAGCTTTTCACACAGTGCCTGCTACTGAAAACCAACCACATACATATTAGCTTGCAACATGATTCTTCCTGCTGCGTTCAGTCTCCTGCCTCTCCCTGAAATGGATGTTCACTCGTGCCTCTGTGCCACTGCCCATGTTGAGTTTACCTGACAATATCCTCAATTCTGTTCCCTTTAAGAACTCATCCAGCCCCACAGATCATTGCAGCTTACCCAGTTTAGCTCCCAGAATCATTTCTACACCACTTAACACCTGTTGCATGAGTTTTCCATGCCTCTCCAACAAGTTCTTAATTTTATCATCACGATAGAAAATAAAGATATTTGTTGGTGAACTATTAGAATACCTCTATCAAGAAACCTAAAGAGAGTGACAAATTAAGATTTAGCAACTCAATTTCTGAAATATTTACTCCAAACATTATAAACTTTTTAAGACACACTGCTCATAAGTAATGAATGAGCCTACATAATTTAACAAAAACTTACCGACAATACAATGTACTATGTGTACATCAATGAGTTCCCTAGAGCTAGAAAAGGTAAACATATTGTTGAAATTATTTGACAGAGAAAGCAAAACAGGAAGGGCCCTAGGAATCCCATTTCAAGCAGGGCAGCTCCACTTTAATCTGCTTTATAAACTGTGCTTCCACATATATCAATTTATTTCAAAAAAGGGTTTCAATCTGTAAAAAAAAGAAAACCCAAAAACAATTTTTCTAAAAATGCTAAATTTCTATATAGTAGTAACTTACCTAGGATTAACTTCAAGGTGGTAGTTACTTGCAATGGTGCTGATTTCAATTTTTTTTTTAGATGGAGTCTGTGGACAAAGAAAAAGATATTTTTCACATTTATCTATTGGCTATTTCCCCACTCTTTTGTATTTTCATTGGCTTCCTTTTATTATACAAAGTAAAACTTGAAATAACCACCATTCATGTTTTAATTTTGTTAATCCCATTCTTTTCTCGATGTGCAGATAAACACGTTTTTATATAAATTGGGTCAAATTACACGTCCTGTTTTATTGTGACTACTTCTTTTCCTTATCTCCAGAAATCCTCAAACCAACTCTGTATACCATCTGATACACAGATCATTGGAAATGATGTCTTCCTTTCAGCCTTTTCCATGCTAACACAAAAATAAACATACACAAATATATATTTTATGGAGTGTCAACGTTTCCTGTACAAAATAAAAATTTTAAAAAAAGGAAATCATACACATGTCTCTGTGTTTTGCTTTTCCTATTTAATATATCTTGGCAAATCCCTCTCAGACAACTGGTACAGTGTTATAGTCACACACCAACCTATAGCGTGGATGTTCCAAAGCCAATCATACTGATGGACATTTTGTTTTCTGTACTCAACTCCACAATTAACATCTTTGTGTATATGTTACATATACTGCTTTCATTTCTATGTAAGAGATTCCCAATAAAGATTTCCTGGATTGAAGGGAATGTGCTTTCTAACTTTAATATAATGCATATGTGTGTGTATGTGTGTATGTATAGACCAGTCTGCTTCACAAAACAGTCTAACAATTCACTTTCCCACTGGCAACACTCTTCCCCAATATTCCCCATCTAGAGTAGGTTTGATCATGCCTTTCAATTTTTCAGTTTGGTGAGTATATAACAGACTCACACTGCTTGACTATCACAAAGGTCAAGCATCCTTATATGTGTTGACTGCCATTTATATTTTTCTCCTGTGACTATCTGCTACAGAAGAATCTATTATTCAGTTTTCTACCAGATTGTCTTTTTGTTCCCAATTTGTAAAAATCTTTTATTTCTGCATTCCTTTAAAATATTTTGTGACAATATTTCATTTTTCTATTGATTTTATGCATAATTTCTGTCATAGCAATTTTTCAAATTCATATATATCCAAGTACCTACTTCTTGTCGTCTCTAGTTTCCACGCTTTCCAAAATGAAGTTTTATTGACCCGTGAGCAATTCATATAGTCTAAAAAATTTTACTGTAAGATATTTCGTGTTTCATTTTAACATTTAAGTCTTTAATTCATCTGGAATTTGTCTTTATAAATTGTTATGTCATAGGGACTCAATTTTGTTCTCTCAGGATAGGTAACTAGCTATGATGACACACACTGCTGGCTCATCCTCTTCCACTAATTTGAAATAGAAACCCTACCATATTTCTAAGTTCTCTTTCCAGTTTCACTTGTCTGATTCTCTAATTTCATGCCAATATAATACTGTTTTATATGTACTAGTCATACACTAAAATTTATTACATGGCAACACAAGCCCCACTTCACCAATCTTTTTTCATAATTACTTTAGCTAGTCTCAGAAATGTACTGTTCCATATGGATGGACTTTAAGATCATTTAATAGAATTATAACAACCACTTGAATTTCAATTAGAATTACATTGATATTTAGTGTCACCTGAGGCAAAAGATAATTTAAAACGTTAAGCCTCCCGTCTGGGAACATGCTGAAACATTCCATTTGATTGGCTACTTATTGTCCCTCTTTAAGATAGTTTCTTCTGGCAGATCCCACACCATTTTTGTTAAACTTGTCCCTATATATTTTATAAGAATTTCCACCAAAACATACAACCAGCATCTCAAACTCAATTATCTAAATATATGCTAATCTACATTAGTCTAAAACCCAGTTACCTTCCTGAAGATTCTGTTAATAGCACTACCATCCAGTCAGCATATATTTTTTTCCAATGACTAATTATTAAAGACATTCTACCAGAGGCTATGGATATGAAAATGAATACATGTTCTCTACATACAGTGAAAACAAATACAATCCTGTCAAAGTAGAAGATGTATAAACTACAACAACCAAGGCAAAACAAAGTAAGTAATACTAAAAGTATAAACGAGAAGTTGTAGAAGAAAAGTTAATTCTAATGCGGTAGGAAAAGGAAGGCTACGTGTCGGCTAGATCTTAAACATCATCCACAATGGAAGAGCACAACTGTGGTACATGGTATGAAGCTGGACATCTCGGCAAGGGCAAGATCACAGGAAGCCTCTCAGCATCCCAGAGTTTCAGGCCTCCTTTCCCAGTCAATCAGCTGCCATTCTTTACCAAGTCATTTGATACCATGTTTAATATTTTGTCTCAAAATCACTCTTTCTTTCCATCCCCACTACTGCTCTCAGAATAAAGTTTGGAAACCTGAGTTCTAATTCCAGCTAAGACACTGTCTTATTAGGTAATCTGAAATTAATCTCACCCTCTACATTTTACCCTAACCCCCTTGTTGCTCTTATTTCCTATCTAACATAAATGGCTTTGCTCTGGTTGTAATAGATGCATAAATCAGTAGCTCTCAAATCCTGTGCCACAAGACTACCTGTGGAATTCTTATTTAAATCATATGTTAAGAAGCATCTGGGTTATGGGGGCATACATGACCAAGACTGAAAGTCCTTACTATGAATTACTTTCAGGGCCTCAAAGTGAAATGCTTACTGTGATGGTCTGATGTTCAATTCTCAATTTTTCCACTCCAACACCATAAAGTTCACGTAGAATACACATAATTCTTGTCTTTTTCCCAGCACCTGATGGTCCATACACTAGGAGATGAGGAAAGTCACCACACTGCACCTGAAAAAAAAAGAACAAGACATTTCTCCCTAGTCAAACTGAACTACTCTAGGTAGAACCAAACTACTTTTTAAGTATCAAGTATTTTATGTGTCTACCCATGAAACTCCAAGTTCACGGGTAGATACACCCAAGTTACATATGTGTAAAACTTGGAGTTTGATAGGTAGATACATAAAATATTGTGTATCTTTTGATATATTCTGAAATGTTTACTATTCACCTGGCACTAATTTTGTATAACTTATATACATGACACAGTACATGCAAGATACAAAACTAAATGCTAAGAAAGCAGGAACTCCCAAACCTGGCTATCAGAATCTCCTAGAAAACTTTTTAAAATAAAGGACTGACTGATGAATAGACCCTATCACCCATGAGATTAGGATTCTGTAACTCTGAGATTCAGGGCTTTCTTAGTTCGGACTATTAGAAACAGTCCCTGTGATAACAATTCAGTGCATTTGGTTTCTTTGGGAGGTTATTTGTGAGACAAAGGAAAACTTCATAGAAGAGCGGGGATGCAAAACAGGCTAAGGCCGACAGCCAGTAAGAGGGCATTGCCAAGCTGAATACCAACAGGCATCTTTCTTTGCTACTGCTAGGGAAACTCTTAAAGCCAACATAAACACCCACCACAGTGTTAACCCACCTAGGGGGTGGGGAAGCTGCAATATAATTATCTCTGATTAGTTCTTTCTTGAAGCCTTCTTAGGAAAGTAGATGGGGGAAAAGACAGAGTATTAATTCCAGGCATTTCAAATCTGCTTATGGGTGTCAAAGAGACAAAAGCCCTCAGGTAAAGTACAGATGTACAAAGTTAGTAGTCAGAAGTCAGTCTGCGTGCACTTAAAAGCAAGAGGACTGGGTACGGCACTAACAGTATCTGCTGATACTGATACCTGTTCCACTCTTTGCTCAGATTTCTGTATTTCTGACTTTTCCATTTCCTTCAAGTCTTGGCTCAGATGCCACTTCTCAGTGGAGCTTTTCCGGTTTAAAAGCAAAAGCCCGTCCCCCAAACCTTTTCCCCCTTCCCTGTTTTATTTTTCTCCATCTTACTTATCACCTTCCAATGCGGGAGAGGGAAGCATTGCTCCTCAGGGGCGCGAAACCCCCAGCCTGGGGCTCCCCTCTCCCACGGTCCCGGCCTCCGCGGACTCACCAGGTTGCGCAGCTGGGCCGCCTGCTCCTTGTGATAGTCCAGCCGTCCCAAAGAGCAGGGCCGATACTTATCCACCCAGAGGCTCATGGCACCTCCAGTTCCCAGGTTCCTACGCTTGAAAATCCCGCGCGAGCGCGCGTTCCTCACCGCCACACAGAGACAAAATTTCCCGCGAGCTCCGGATCTCGTGACGTCACTACCGGTCGCAGCTGCGTAAATGATGCGGGACGGAAAGGCTACGGGGGCCGTTTGGAGACAAAATCAGCCGCCGCGTGTACGCCGTCTAGTTCTGAAGTTCACTGCTTTATTTATTTTCTCTTTGTCCACATCCTGTATTCTAGAAATTATCAAGCAGAATTGAAAATGTGATTCTGACCCTGTTGGCGTCAAATCCAGATACCTCAGAAAAGACACTTCCTCGATGCATTTCATTTATTCATTCTTTTATTCGCTCAATTAATTATACAAAAATTTACTAAATAATCTGCTAGGTGTGGACTCTGTCCTCGGCACTAGAATGTATACATCTCGGGGTTTCACTCAGTTGGCAGGTGCCGAATAAATCTTCATTGAATAAATTGGTTTAAAATGTCTGATCTTCACTCTCCTTCATTACCTCTATTCCTCAATATTCTTACTGAATTAGAAACAAGAATCAAGAGCATGGAAAAAATACAGAAACGTGGCCTGTAGGAAAGAAGACAAGAGGTTAATATGCTATTCTAAGACTAGAATACTTTAAAGCCCTCTGATTAAAATGTGGAGAAAAATCTGAACGCCTCAGAAAAATATTCTGCATATGAAGCTTATATGCAACTTTTGAAGTTCTCTTCATATTGTGTCTCTCTAAATACGATTTACTCTTTATACATAATATTAATTCCTTATTTAATTTATGCTTTTATTTTATGTATTGTTGAGAACCCTCAATCCTGTCATTTGATTGCAAGGTCTTACAGGCAGAAAATGATTTCCAAATATACTTAATAACCTTTCACCAAGGTGCCTCTTAATCATTTATTAATCAAGAATTTATCATGCTCTTCTATGAGTCATCATATTATATGAATTACTCCTGCAGGTAAAGTATTATTGAGCACAATCAATAATACCACCAAGTGTAAGATTTAATCCCTGGTCTCAAGAAACTTTCTAAAATAAGCGTGGAAGTTTTCTGCCTCAAGGCGTTTGCAATTAGTTTCCTCTTCCTGTACTGTGTTTCTCCGGAGTCAGCAAAGTTGGGCCCCTCATCTCCTTCAGGATGTTGGCTCAAGTATTATCTTCTCACGTGGCTTCCCTAACCACCCTATTATTATTTTCTCTTTTTTTTTTTTTTTTTTATACAAATTTTCGCTCTTGTTGCCCAGGCTGAAGGCTGAAGTGCAATGGCATGATCTTGACTCACCGCAACCTCCACCTCCTGGGTTCAAGCGATTCTCCTACCTCAGCCTCCCGAGTAGCTGGGATTACAGATGTGTGGACCCCACATGGCTAATTATTTATTTTTAGTAGAGACGGGGGTTTCTCCATGTTGGTTAGGCTGGTCTCGAACTCCCGATCTCAGACAATCCACCTGCCTCGGCCTCCCAAATTGCTGAGATTACAGGCGTGACCCACCATGCCAGGCCACCCTATTTAATATTGCAAAAAATCTTCATCTTTTTTCTGCTTCTTTTTGAATTGAAATGGAGGAAGTGCTTGAAATGAGAAGATAAAGGAAATCAGAAGCAGGGATATTGAATTGTAGTCTATGTAGCTAACATAATCATAAGGAATGATAATGGAAATAAGTACTGAGAGGAAGAAAGAGAAGAACCAAGTGCTAGAATTATCAGTGATTTGGCAGGAGTAACCACAAGCATGACAGACAACTTCAATAAGGAGGGATGGTTGATGGTAGAGTCTGAATACATGTGCTTCAATGTAACTGGGGGTTCTGAGGAAGGAGAAATAGTGTGGTGGGTCCAGGAAGTACAGTTAAATTTGAATTTCAGATTGCTTTTTCATATGTCTATGGCAAAATTTATTACAAATGATTTTTTTTCTTGTATGAATATGTCCCTGGCAATATTTGTATAATCATAATAAATATTGCCGGGGACATACTCATACAAGAAAAAAAAATCAGTGTTTATCTGAAATTCAAATGTAACCAGTTCCCTGTATTTTATCTAGCAATTTCACTGCAGACTCTTGAATGTATGCAATATGAGAAACTGATACAGAGCAAGTAAAGTCTTCAGGGTTGGTAAACTACAGCTGCAATCACTAATGTTTAATGACTCTGGTCCTCAAATATCTTAGCTCTTTTTTTTTTTTAGTTGAGATGGAGTCCCACTCTGTTGTCCAAGCTGGAATTCAGCGATGTGATCTCTGCTCACTGCAACCTCTGCCTCCTGAGTTCGAGCGATCCTCCCATCTCAGCCTCCCATGTAGCTAAGATTACAGGCATGCGCCACCAGGCCCAGCTAATTTTTTAGTATTTTTAGTAGAGACAAAGTTTCACCACGTTGCCCAGGCTGGTCAGGCAATCCACCTGCCTCAGCCTCCCAAAGTACTGATATTACAGTAGTGAGCTACCACGCCCAGCAATCATACAGTAATTCTAAGTTTAATTTTTTGAGTAACTGCCATACTGTTTTCCGTAGCGGCTGCACCCACTTTACATTCCCACCAGCAATGCAAAAAGATTCCAGTTTCTCCACATCTTCACCAGCCAACAACCTTTTTAAATTTTAGTCGTTCTGGTGGTTTTATAGAAGAATCTGGTTATGACTTTTTTTAAGAGAGTCTCACTGTTTCACCAGAACCTCTGCCTTCCAGGTTCAAGCCATTCTCCTGCCTCAGCCTCTCGAGTAGCTGGAACTACAGGCACCCACCACCACACCCGGCTAAGCTTTGTATTTTTAGTGGAGATGGGATTTCACCATGTTGTTCAGGATGGTCTCGATCTGCGGACCTCGTGATCCGCCAGCCTTGGCCTCCCAAAGTGCTGGGATTACAGGTGTGAGCCACTGTGCCCAGCCTCATCATTATTTTAATTTCCCTAATGATTAATGATGTTAGGCATCTTATATACTTGTTAACAATTAGAATAATCTTTTGTAAAGTGCCTATTCAAATATTTTTGCCTATTTTTATTAGTTGTTTATCTTTGTCTTATTGATTTGTTTCCTTTTCATACATGTATTTTAAATATCTTTTTCCTGCATGTGGCTTGGCTCTAATCTCTGTTAATGGTGTCTTTTGAGAAACAGAAGTTCTTAATTTTAATAAAGTTCAGCTTATACTGTTTTTAAAAATCTTTACCTACCCCAAAGTCTTGAAGATGTTCTTCTGTGAGTTTTTCTTTAAGTTTTATTGTTTTGCTCTCACATTTAGATTTTAAATCCACTGAAATTTATTTTTTTTGTATGCCACCATACCAAAAAAATGTCTAAATGGTCAAGACACATTTTTTTACCATGTGGATATCCAGTTACAGCAGCACTGTTTATTAAAAAGACCTTTATCCACCGCACTGTAGGGTCACCTTGTCATAAATCATGTGACCTTATATGTGTGGATTTGTTGCTGAACTTCTTGTTTTCTCCATCAGTCTGTCTATCTGTGCACAGATAACACACTGTCTTGATTACTATAGCCTTATAATAGGTCTTGGTTTCTGGTAGTTTGACTTTTATTCTTTTTCAAGATCATCTTTGCCAGTTTTTGTCCTCTGCATTTTCATATAAATGTTAGAATCAGCTAGTTAACATTGCAAAAATCTTGGCTGAGATTCTGTTTGGGATGGCTAATTACAGAGAGTTAAGTATATGTCTGAACTTTGTGGATTTCACCTTGTTAATCTTCAAAATCATAAAATATAAATTGTTCCACTTGAGCATATTATAAACAGTCTATTTTACTTAGACTTTTATATAAGCAACTAAAATTCTAAAAACAAAAAAGCACTCTACTGTCCGTGTGATTTAACTGTGCTATATAGTTAACACATCTTCAATTGCCCTTGCTACCTTCTTAAAAGGTAATATGTTAAAACTGAAAATACTCATTCACAGACATTTAAAAGGAAAATTTATTTTAAGTGAAATGGCATGAGAGACCAATTCAAATTTTAAAACACAAAATGTGATTAAATATCCCGTAGGTAAAAACACAGGGCCTTTATTCCTTTGGGGCTTGGTTTCTCTTGTCACTGATGTTATTATCATCTTGATGTTGGAAATATGACTAATCTATGGCCTGTGAGAGGCAAATCTTGAACATAGGAATCCCACAGTGGAGCAAAGCAAGAGGATGACCCAGGCAATAGAGACAGAACAAGCTTGGAAAACCACCAGTACAAGCAGAAGCAGGAGGACGACTGTCCTTAAGAAGGTAAAATTAATACCCGATATGCTTGTAAATACTGAGATGAGATTTACTCCTACGGAAGAGATTTTGGTAATAAATTAGCAGTATGTGTGTTAAATAGTAAGTCAAAGGGAAAACAAGATAATTACTAATAGCAGAGTACATAAAAGGTATACGCAGTTGTTCCTCTGTATTCACAAGGATTTGATTCCAGAACTCCTGCAAATCTCAAAATCCATGGATGCTCAAGTTCCTCATATAAAATGATGTAGTACGTGCACATAGGCTACACACATCTTCCTGCATACTTTATATTTATATTTTAACCTGCAGAATCTCTAATGGATTCAAGTTAGCTTGAGCACTATATTTGCTTATGTATGTGATAAAGAAGTCTGGCATTCCAGTATCATTGCTAATGGATTTCCAGAGTAAGAAATCACTGAATCTGTAATGAATCTATGATCATTTTCAACAATATTGCTGTGCAAAAGTCTAGGCACTATACCAAAAGGAAATTTTCTGCTTAAATGGCTGCTACACTCTATGTTACTTATTCATTTTGGTGAAATTTGTATAACTGTGTTGCTCTCTCTGGGATTAAAAGTCTACTTTTCAATTATCTAAAGTCATCTTTCTTCAGATGTACACATTGTTCTCTGTCAGCTGTAATATGCCCTTTGTATCAAACTCCCTGCAAAAAAGTCAGAACTTGGAGCTTTAAAATCCCTTGTGCTATAATTACCTTTTGTTCAGAGTTGCTCTCATGATTTTGCTTGTTTTAATATTTTGTTGTTGTTACTATTTATAGCTGCCTGCTACCACAATAGTAATTATACTCTCTCAATCACCTTTCTTCTGTAAAAATTCAAAATAATACGTATTTAATTAGGAGATATCTAAATAGTACCTTTTCTCTGAAAACTGTTAAGATTTCATTTTAAAATATATTGCAATAATGAGTAAGAGAAGACAGTAAGGATCAGAAAAAAGAGTGAAATACAGATAAGAATTCTAGTCAGCTGTAGAAAACTTCAGAATTTAATTATGATGTTCTTCTACAGAGGGGCCACCCTTGAGTACTGTCAATGAGGAAATCAGTTTATGCATATCATGAAGCAGGTTCAAGATGAATTAGACACAGGCTCTGTTCTCAAGGAGCTTATGGAATACATGCAAATAACTCTCATGAAAGCAGTAAGTGATAAATGCCTTAATGGAGGTTCAAACATCTTTATAGAGGCTCAAGTTCAATTACAGTTTGACTGACTTGGGAAGGCTTCATGGAGGACCTAGCATTTGAGCTGGGTTTTGAAGGACACATAGGTAGGGTTACAAAAGCCAACTCAAGGGAGGATATTCTTGGTTTAGGGGACTGTAAGGAGCAAAGACCAAAGGTGTCAAAACACAGAGCAGGATTTTCTCACAGTAAAAAATATAAATAAAGGAGGGGTGGGAGAGAACACTGGGAAGAACATTTGGGGCAAATGTTGGAAGATGTTTAAATGGCATCTTTTAATGAGTTTGCCTTTATGCATACACAAAAAGCCACAGGAGGAATGATACATTTTCTTGCCTATAAGAAAAACTTAGTAAATACTGGCTGAATTCAATGGTGACATCTGGATTTAGGAAGATGAATTGTGTGAATAGACACAAATAAGATATGGGGAGTGAGTTATTAAAAGTAAAGAGACCTGCCAAAAGATTCACAATTAGTAAGAATTGAGTGAGATTCCACCCAGAGACTAACCCCAGAGTCCACCGGCTCTAGCACTATGTACACCCAGAGACTAACCCCAGAGTCCACCTGCTCTAGCACTAGGTACACCCAGACACTAACCCCAGAGTCCACCTGCTCTAGCACTAGGTACACCCAGAGACTAACCCCAGAGTCCACCGGCTCTAGCACTAGGTACACCCAGAGACTAACCCCAGAGTCCACC
>NW_016107423.1:2145554-2151088 GCF_001604975.1 Cebus imitator | reverse complement strand
GCTCTAGCACTATGTACACCCAGAGACTAACCCCAGAGTCCACCGGCTCTAGCACTATGTACACGCTGCCTTCCCGGCTCTAGTCACACCTCATGATATTGAATACCACATTCTAAGCACTTCACCTGTGTTATTTTAGCCTCCTAACAATCCTATGAGATATTTACACCTCTTACTGAAATAGGCCGGGCATGGTGGCTTACACCTGTAATCCCAGCACTTTGGGAGGCCGAGGTGGGTGGATCACAAGTTCAGGAGATCGAGGCCATCCTGGCCAACATGGTGAAACCCCATCTCTACTAGAACACAAAAACATTAGCCAGGTGTGGTGGCTCATACCTGTAGTCCCAGCTACTGGGGAGGCTGAGGCAGGGGAATCGCTTGAACCCAGGAAACGGAGGTTGCAGTGAGCCAAGATCGTGCCACTGCACTCCAGCCTGGACAAGAGAGAAACTTCATCTCAAAAAAAGAAATAAAGAAACAGGAATAGAGATTTAAAATTATCTAACAAGTGATGGTGCAAGGATTTTCAACCAAGTCAGTCTCAATTCCACCACCACTGGGCTGACCTAACCACAGCACATATTCAGTCGGGCTGTGCCCCACACCTTGACACATCATGGTTCCTGACTCTTACCCACCAGTAATACTGAATGACTTGTGGTTTCCAGGAAACCCCAGTTTGCTGATATTTCCACCTCTTAGTATATGATGTTCCCTCTTCCTTCCCTTTCTTTCTGCTCTCCACTCATCCCATACTGTAGTTCCTCCTTGAGGCCTCCAGGCAGGCTCAGATAGTTTTTCTCTTGCACTTTTTACATCTTCTGCAGATACCTAATATTGCTATTTCTACATAGATTTGTAGCCAATTATTTTTTCTGTTTAGCTTCTTTAGATATATGTGGCTCTATGCCATGCTTAATAATAAGACACCCTCAAGAGCTTTTTAGACACAGAGATTCCCAGGCCTTTCTCCTGAGGATTCTAATTCAGTATGTCTAGAATGAAGTGTGGGTATCTGCCTTTTTAAAAAACACTGAAGCCTTTCTGACTTGTCACCCAGTTGGGGAATCACTGCATTACGTTGTCAAGTTCCTTGAGGATCATCTTTATATCTCTACCATCTATCATGGTGCCTAGAACTGTCAGGGCTGAATTCATATTGAACAAACAGATGAATTAATGTGGGGGTTGACTGAGTTATAGAAATAGTAAATTTTTTATTAACAGGCATAGGCAAACCAGGAGAGAAATTTACTGAGGCATGGAGAAAGTAATGAGACTTGTTGCATGCAAATACTTAGCAGTAAACTGAGAATACGGAAATATTATTTGGGAGATGTAGATTCATATCCATCGACATAGAGGTAATGAGTGGGCCTGGGAATTTGGATACATTTCCCAGTCACTGTAGACAGAAAAGAAATTGAACTAATAGTTGAACCTAGGGAATCTCCATATTTAGCGAACATGAAGGATAGAAGAAAATAATGCAGCACCTAATACTACCACATTGATTGGCAGCAACAATCATGGTAGTATCAGCAAGCATGAGAGTCACTACTTTTATGGAGTACCTAGTCCATGGAAGTCTTGTCAGGAGAGGCTCCATACACATCCACATTAAATCTTCATAACAAGCCTAGGAGCTAGATTATTTTTATTTTCACTTCACAGATGAGAAAACGAAGCTTCAGAAAAGTGGATCAACATGCACTAAGTCATACAGCTCAATGTGGTGGAAAGGCTGAGAAGAAGATACCAGACTTGATGAACTTTGAGGGACCAGTTTGAAAGGTGTGATAGAGCTGAAACCAGACAACGATGTGTCTTGGTTGAGTGGACTCGAGAATCTCTGGCACTCCTGCCCCATGTATTAATTCAAAGCCATTATATGTGTTGTGCATAGAAAGAAGGGATCATCCCAAGACTTGGACAGAGAAATAAAAGCATAGGATCAACTGCAGAGAGGAGCATAAAGAGATAACTCACCTCAAAGAAAGCGAGATCCTAGCATGCCAAGTCACAGCCAGGGGCTGAGAAGGCATTTTCCAAATAGCAGCAAAACATGGTGGAGGTCATGTAACTGGAAGGAAACACGGAAAGGCCAAGGGTGTGGCTGATTTACCACCTTGGCAATGATCCCTTTCAAAAACAGGAGGGGCTCTTCTGATGTGGAATGTTTTTTGTTTTTGTTTCTGTTTTTTTTTTGTTTTTGAGACGGAGTCTCACACTGTTGCCCAGGCTAGAGTACAGTGCCTCTGTTTCAGCTCACTGCCTCCCAGAGGTAGGCAATAGTCCTGCCTCAGCCTCCCAGATAGCTGGGATTTACAGGCACACATGCCACCATCCCTGGCTCATTTTTGTATTTGTAGTAGAGACGGGGTTTCAGCATGTTGGCCAGGGTGGTCTCAAACTCTTGACCTCAAGTGATCCGCCTACCTTGGTCTCCCAAAGTGCTGGGATTACAGGCTGATGTGGAGTTTTTAAGACCACAATAGTCCAAAATTTCCCCAAATCAAACCAGCCCTCCTCAGAAACCCAGTCATGAGTAGTAGGTTCTAACTGGAAATTCGATAATCTATGTCTAGAAAGAACATACCCCAACCTCTCCCTCCACAGCAATTATAACCTGAAATGCCAGCAGGGGCTGAGCAGGCAAGGGCATGATCTAAGCTTTGAGAGAGTAAACAAGAAGAGAACACAGGAGGTTTCTCCTCACCAAAAGCAGGTGGGCCCCCCGAGCAGGATGCTGGCCCACTGGTAATAGATCTTCAAGCGTTGTGAGAAAAGCCCCAGTCTGGATTTTTATATCTAATCCCCTGAGAAAATCAATGACACCATGCAGGTCAACAGGACACTTCCACGGTCCGGATTCAGCCTGTACTCCCTGGCTGACTGACTCTGCTTAAACCTTGTAACATTTCATTCAAATCTTCTCAGAAAGAGAAGAAACGGTTTTGACTCAAAATTCAAATCATGTAATATTATGGCTTATTATGCTTGATGCTTGAAGGAAATCTTTGGTGCAGGTAAAAGCTGAAACATTTGACTAGCAGGAGGCTGACGAGGTCATTTTGACTGTCACTAATGCAAATGTCCCCTGCCTTTTGGTACCCTGGAGTCTCCAACAATTGATAAACGTTTATCTGAAAGCCTGTCGCTCTGGATAACAGGTTAATAGGGTTTTGCTTGTTTTCGTTTTAGAAAAATGTGTGATATAAGAAAATACATTTATTCATATTTTTCACATTTGAAGATTAACCAAGTTTTTTCTATAAACAATACCTTGGCCACAAGTGATACTCAGAGATAAAAAGCAAAGCACGTCTGACCATTTAATAATTTATTTCCACAATCATCTGTTATATGGAAATCAATTCTCTGTTCCATTCCAGGAACGAAAGGGCTCAAAATCCCTTTAGTTTCATCTATTTTAAGAGATGCACAACATGTTTCACAGCCAGTAGTTATAATCCTATGAAATATGAAAGGCTTCTATACAAACAATGTGATTGTACAAGTGAAAGTACAAGAATTAGTGGTGACTTCTAACAGAACCTATTGCCTTTCCTTCTATCCCTTGTACTCCTTTCTTATGTCTCTGATACTTTACGAACGTCCTAATAGTTCTAAATCCCTCTTACTTTCCAATTTAGGAATGATTACATCCTTTTTTTTTAGATGTAGTCTGTCTCCAGCCTGGAGTGCAGTGGCGCAATCTCGGCTCACTGCAACTTCTGCCTCTTGGGTTCAAGCGATTCTTCTGCCTCAGCCTCCCGAGTAGCTGGGACCACAGGCATGTGCCACCACATGTGGCTAATTTTTGCATTTTTTGTAGAGATGGGATTTCCCCACGTTGGCCAGGATGGTCTCGATCTCTTAACCTCGTGATCCGCCCGCCTCGGCCTCCCAAGGTGCTGGGATTACAGGCGTGAGCCACCGCACCTGGCCAGGAATTATTACGTCTTGTAAGAACCACTTACCTATAGAGGGAATTTTGAATTGTCACGGCCTTTCTTATGATGCTTTTGAATATTAATCATTAGAAAGTTTCAAAAGGCAGTCTATTAGTCTGAGGACACCTCTATTTTTAGGTATTTTTAAGAGTAATTAGTAACTTGAAATTTACACATAATATTGCTATTAATTTTTATAACAAACAAAGTTCCTGCAATTTCTATGTAGCATTTCATTGGTAAAACTAGATGCATTCTAAACGATGTTTCTTATTCTGAATAAAACAGCAACTATTCAAATCAGAACGTGAACTATTTTATGGCCTACAATTAGCCTTGTTCATCTAATAAAAGAAAGCTAATTTAACAGTAATTCACATTTATAAACACACGTTTTTATAAAATGTTTTATTTAAGAAAATTGAAAACCATAGCCATTAGAGCAAGAATAAAGCAATATTGGCATGCGCTAATGTTATGACACCCTTCCCCAAAGTTACAAATTCTAACTGCTTCAAGCAGCATAGGAATTCTGCTATGAAAATATATATTAGGCCCCTTGTGGTGGCTTATGCCTGTAATCCCAGCACTAATGGGAGGCCAAGGAGGGCAGAACACCTGAGGTCAAGAGTTCGAGACCAATCTGGCCAACATGGCGAAACCCGGTCTCTACTAAAAAGACAAAAAAATTAGCCTGGCATGGTGGTGCTTGTATGCCTATAATTCCAGCTACTAGGCAGGCTGAGGCAGGAGAATCACTTGAACCCAGGAGGCAGAGGTTGCACTGAGCTGAGATTGTACCACTGCACTCCAGCATGGGCAACAAGAGCAAAACACCATCTCGGAAAGAAAAACAAACTACACAGGCTGAATGTACAGATATGTGTATATACATGTGCATATGTATGCTTAAACTGACAATATATATTATTTATTTGTTGGTATAAAAGCAATTCTTTTAAATATTATTTTCTGTCTATGACATAAATTTTTCAGACTTTTCTAAGGGAAGAGTACCTAAATCAGGTGGACCGATGAACAATTTCAGGTAAGGTTTAGGTTCCAGACAGTCCTATAAATGAAGCAGCATTTCTCGCAGAATGAAGCCTGAATTGTGAATATTCATTTTAGATTATATCTCCTACTGGTAGAAGCATCAGGAGATATAACCTAAAGTTATAAAGTTGTGAATACATCTATAAAGCAGTGCCATTTGAGTTGGGTCCTAAGTGATATACATATATGTAAAACTCTCACAGTAAGGCCATAAACATGATGGTAGGATTGACGATGTCCCGAAGTAAATTGGAGTTCTAAGAATCAGAAAATCCCAGGCGGGTGGATCACGAGGTCAAAAGATTGAGACCATCTAGTCAACATGGCGAAACTCCATCTCTACTAAAAATACAAAAATTAGCTGGGCATGGTGGCGTGCACCTGTAGTCCCAGCTACTCAGGAGACTGAGGCAGGAGAACTGCTTGAACCCAGGAAGCGGAGGTTGCAGTGAGCCGAGATCGCTCCATTGCTCTCCAGCCTGGGTAACAAGAGCGAAACTCCATCTCAAAAAGAAAAAA
>NW_016107423.1:2140783-2145500 GCF_001604975.1 Cebus imitator | reverse complement strand
AGGCAACTGTGAACATCTGCCCAAACAGGCACAGCATGAGGGCTGGAGGAATTGTTAGAAATGACTGGAAAACTAGGCAGGGGCCAGGACGAAAGATCTCTTATACCATTGTATTCACATGATGTGATTTGTTTTAGAAAAATTATAACCCAGAAGTCATGTGGATGGAGGATGGACTGGAACAAACAGGTGATAAAGCTGAGAGAGCAGTTAGAATGTCTGGTCATGAGGTGGCATGATCCTTTTGAAAGACAGTAGAACTAAGAGGAGATATTTAAATAAGAGTTACAGAATTGTTACACATGGGGGTGAAAAGGAGTAACTGTCAGGAATGTTTGTAAAATTTTTTGCTTAAATGACTGAGTAATGGTAAAGTTATATACTGAGCTCTGAAAGATCAAATGCATTTTAAATAGAATAGCTTTTACATGTTTACCATGGGTATCATAAATTTAATATGTAGCCTAAGCCCTTAGTGGAAAATGATCTATCTGCTAAGATGGATAGAAAATGAACCATCAACCTCCCTCCTCTTCTACTTTCACTTTTTTTATTTGAGAGACATTCTTACTATATTGTCCAGGCTGGTCTTGAACTCTTGGGCTCAGCTGAGACTACAGGCACATGCCACTCTGTCTGGCTCTACTTTCTCTTAGTCTATTGGTCATTTAAAGATTAATTTTCCTATGGTACATTAAAATCAAAATATTACAGCACCACTGAACAAAGAACAGCTATGCCAAGCAATCATTTCAAAGAAAATTTGCTTTTACTTCCAAAGGAAATGGTTACTAAATGATAATGTTTTCTTCTCTAAGAATATTATGTGTTATTAAATGGAAAAGTAGATGTTCCATGGGCCCCAAGGTAGCTCATGTTTTTTCCTGAGTCTTGACTTGTCACTGTCCCCCGAGGTAAAAGCTCCATTGCAGCAAAGCCTACAGAACCTTTTATTAAGATCATTCAAAGACTACTTTCCAAAGATACAGATTATAGTGCCCCACAGTGGTCTGCAAAGTAACAAGATGTATTTTTCTGGAAACTTTTAGATATTCCAAAAGAAAGCCTATTTGTAACAATAGACAACTGTATTTGGACTGCCAAAACAAATTACCACTAACTTGATGGTATAAAACAACAGAAAGGCATTCTCTCACAGTTTTTCTGGAGGCCAGAAGTCTGAAATCAAGGTGTCTACCGGCTGCTTTTTCTGGAGGCTCGGGGGGAGAATCCATTCAATGCCTCTCTCCTAGTTTCCCGTGCTTGCTGGCAATGCAGCATTCCCTGTTTGCAGAGACATCACTGCCATCTCTGCCTCCTTCTTCACACGGTCTTCCTCTCCATCTTCTCCTCTGTGTCTCTGTATCAAATCTCCCACCCATTTCTCTCATATAGATGCTAGTCATTGGATTTAGGCCCTACTTAAAATCCAGGATCATCTTATGTCGGAATCCTTAACTTGATTATGTCTGCAAAGGCCCTATTTCCAAATGACATCACATTCACAAGTACCAGGGTTAGGAGGCAGACCTAAATTGGGCGGGGGGCGGGGTCACAAATGTAACCCTTCTTTTTTTTTTTTTTTTTTTTGAGACAGAGTCTCATACTGTCGCCAGGCGGGAGTGCAGTGGCCCGATCTCCACTCATTGCAACCTCCGCCTCCCGGGTTCCTGGGTTCAAGCAATTCTCCTGCCTGAGCCTCCCAAGTAGCTGGGACTACAGGTGCACACCACCACGCCTAGCTAGTTTTTGTATTTTAGTAAAGACAGGGTTTCACTATGCTGGCCAGGATGGTCTTGATCTCTTGACCTCATGATCCGCCTGCCTTGGCCTCCCAAAGTGCTGGGATTACAGGCATGAGCCACCGCACTCAGCCAATGTAACTCTTCTTAACAAGCTTTTCTTGTTATTGCTTCCAAAGGAAGTAGTTACTAAACCAAGCTTTTGTGCTGCCCAGGAGGCCAGGTACAATGAGACTCCAATTTGAATTGATTGATCTAACTGTGACCCTAAAGGAGTAGCAAAGCTCTATAAGATGAGTGTTCTCGGGGTATTCTATCCAGAGTTCTTTTTAAAGTCTCTGGAGACAGACTTTATATTTTTTCTGCATGCTGCATTTTTCTACTTAAAAATATGTTTTCATTAAATAGTTTAAAACGGATGAAGGTTTTTAGAATTGTTGGATCATCATTACACTTTTCTTTCTCTTGCAGCAAAAAATCAAAGAAAGACAAAACATTGCCTTTTTTGCTTGCCCCCTTTTCCTCTCTTTATTACAACTTTATTCACTAGATGACTTCAGCCTGAAAATTTCCACATCTTCAGTTAACTTTTATTTACAGTTTTGAAAGAATCTCTAAACCACAAAAAGGGAAAAAAATTCCTGAAGTTCTTTGATGTCTCCATAAAGCAAATGTGTATAGCTGCTTGATAGCTAAATCATGTTAAATACATCACTAAGACTAAACTTTAATCTTACATTAAGAATTTTAAAATTCAACTGGGCGCAGTGGTTCATGCCTATAATCTCAGCACTTTGGGAGGCTGAGGCAGGCGGATCACCTGAGGTCAGGAGTTCAAGACCAGCCTGGCCAATGTGGTGAGACCCCATCTCTACTAAAAATACAAAAATTAGCCTGGTGTGGTGGTGGACATCCATAATCCCAGCTACTTGGGAGGCTGAGGCTGAGGCTGAGGCTGAGGCTGAGGCTGAGGCAGAAGAATCGCTTGAACGCCGGAGGCAGAGGTTGCAGTGAGCCAAGATCATGCCACTGCACTGCAGCCTGGAAAACAAGAGCAAAACTCCATTAAAAAAATAATTAAACAATTATTTTGAAAGGAATTAAGTTTAAAGAAAGCAATTTGCATGTTGGTAACTTTTGTCTATAGATCTCTCATTAGTAGCTTACAATAATATGAAACACAATTTTATATTGTAAGCAGCTATTGCCAGGCACAGTGGCTCATGCCTGTCATCCCAACACTTTGGAAGGCCGAGGTGGACAGATTGCCTGAGCTTAGGAGTTTGAGACCAGCCTAGGCAACACAGTGAGACCCTGTCTCTACAAAAAATACAAAACTTGGCCAGGCGCGGTGGCTCACGCCTATAAACCCAGCACTTTGGGAGGCCGAGGCGGGTGGATCACGAGGTCAAGAGATCGAGACCATCCTGGTCAACATGGTGAAGCCCCGTCTCTACTAAAAATACAAAAATTAGCTGCGCATGGTGGCGTGCGCCTGTAGTCCCAGCTACCTCGGGAGGCTGAGACAGGAGAATTGCTTGAACCCAGGAGGCAGAGGTTGCAGTGAGCCAAGATCGTGCCACTGCACTCCAGCGTGGGGAACAAGAGCGAAACTCCATCTCAAAAAAAAAAAAAAAAAAAAAAAACTTAATCTGCCGTTGTCATATTATGCCTGTGGTCCCAGCTCCTCGCGAAGCTGAGGTGAGAGGATTCCTTGAGCCTGGGAGGCAGAGGTTGTAGTGAACCAAGATTATGCCACTCAACTCTAGCCTGGGTGAAGGAACCAGATCGTTTCTCAGAAAGAAAAAAGAAGTATTACTGGTTAAGAATGTGAATAGAGATGTTTGAAAGAATTTAAATGTAGATTTGCTCTAACTTTTTTTAAAAAAATGTATTCCTATGCTGCATGGTTAAATTCATTCCAAAATAGTCCTTGAGTACCCACTTGAGCTAAGTACTACTTTCAGGATACTATGAACAGACAAGTTCCCCTTTTCATGGAGATGTCATTCTAGGAGGACAATACAGACAATAAATATGTACCAGGATAGTTTCAGATACTGATGAGTACAATGAAGATGATAATATAAGATCCTGTGATTGAGCGTGACATGAGTGTAGGGTAAGAGATGATTGCTTTAGCTGAAGTAGTTACAGAAGCCCACCCTGAGAGGCTGATATTTGAACTGAAATTGAAGGATGAAAAGGTACTTTTAATACTGTGAAAATGGCTCATGTTATTAGGGAAGAAAAATTCATCTACCGTCCCACTCAGCATAAGCAGTTAAAGGAAGAAGAAACTATGTCAAGTGGCTTCAGGACAAGATTTGAAGGCAGAAAATGTATTTCTGAGATGATGATTCATCAGCCGCCTGACTTCACCTTATTTTTATGGCCAGAAACCAAATAGGATTATTCCAGACTCAGGTCCATGTTCCTCTACCCAGATGCAATTTTATCCCATCAATGCTGGCTTCGAGAAAAAGATCTCAGCAGCAAATAGCTGGAAGTAAAGGCTGAAACTGAAACTCTACAGAACCCTTTCTCCATCCCGCTGTTGCTCCCTTTTCTTACTCACAACCTGTACACAGTTTCACATGCGACCAAGTATTTTGTGATTCCTGAGGCTTGGAGGGGTTAATCTAGAAAAGCCTGGCAGGAATGAGAAGCTTTAAAACAGAGCCAGATTTTTAGTAGAGAAGCAGAGAGAGGCATTCCAGTTGATTACCTAGTCTCTCCATGCTGTGAAAAGGTTGCCTGGATAAATCAATCCAGCAACTTGATTTATCTTGTTAATCAAGATACCTACCTTGAAGTTATGGTCAAATTTTTATTTTGTGTTGGAGATCAAGTTTCTCTTGAAGTCCAAACCAATGGTCATCATTTCTAGCATTTATTAGTTTTCTTTCTTTCTTTCTTTCTTTCTTTCTTTCTTTCTTTCTTTCTTTCTTTCTTTCTTTCTTCCTTCCTTCCTT
>NW_016107423.1:2114440-2140707 GCF_001604975.1 Cebus imitator | reverse complement strand
CTTTCTTTCTTTCTTTCTTTCTTTCTTTTTCTGTCTTTCTTTCTTTCTCTCTCTCTTTTTCTTTTTCTTTTCTTTCTTTTCTTTCTTTTCCCTTCCTTCCTTCCTTCCTTCCTTCCTTCCTTCCTTCCTTCCTTCCTCCCCTCCTTCCTTCCTTCCTTCCCTCTCTCTCTTTCTTTTCTTTTGGAGTCTCCCTCTGTCACCCAGGCTGGAGTGCAGTGGCATGATCTCAGCTTACTGCAACCTCCACCTCCCAGATTCAAGCGATTCTCGAGCCTCAAACTCCCAAGCATACCTATAAGAAGAGGAAGAGGTGGAGTAAGTGGCTCACTCCTGTAATCCCAGCACTTTGGGAGGCCTAGGTGGGTGGATCACGAGGTCAGGAGTTCAAGACCAGCCTGGCCAACATAGTGAAACCCCATCTCTACTAAAAATACAAAAATTAGCCAGCCATTTTAGCGGGTGCCTGTAATCCCGGCTACTCTGGAGGCTGAAGCAGGAGAATTGTTTGAACCCAGGAGGTGGAGGTTGTAGTGAGCCAAGATTGTGCCACTGCACTCCAGCCTGGGTGGCAGAGCGAGATTCTGTCTCAATAAATTCTAAACACATCTTCCTCACTTTGTTTTTACATGTATTATCAGGATTAACAGTTGACTTTCTTTCAGGGTCTCTTTTCTTACAAAAGAGTAAAGTTGTATCATTTCAAAAGAGTAGAGAACAAGAAACCATAGATATGGCTGTGCTCAGGAGCCAAGCAATACACTCCCAGACCCTAGACTCAGCCTGTGTGGTATAAATGTATGCAAATTTCCAACATACCATCAACCTTTGAGGTCAAAAATACAATGGTAAATGGTTAATCCATAAAGGCCCTGGATGGGGGTTATAGTAATTAAAGCTAAGCCCTAAATGCCAGTAAACATAGATGATGGGACTATGTTTAAATCATACCAAGAAAGGGATATTGTAGCAATTTGTGGGTAGTTTTCTGAATTATTTTCATCAAATGATATTGGATTCCTACAAGACAAATCCACCCTGAACATTACTTGAAAGATACCAACCCTCAATATCATGCATTAATACTAATTTCAAATAAAAAATTAAAGAAGGGAAAGTAAGCACATTTTAGAAGAAAGTATGTATTATTTAGGAAGTATTTGAATTTATGAAGAAGTTGAAAACACAATACTTAAAGTGCATTAGAACATAAAAGCAATAATTTCTGCCCCAGTCAGATGTTATCCCAGGAAACGCCCTTTTGGTGTGTGTTCTTTATTAGGAACGTTCATCTTCATGCCAATCAATGCCACCAGTTGATTTTAAACTCCATGGTAACAGTATTAACTATTAGGAATATGAAGAGTAGCAATAAAAATAATAATTATAGTAAATGTCTGCTTAGGGGAAATGTTCAACTCCTTCAGGAGTTTGATTTCTTCTTTGTCTCATGGAGGCAAATTATAATGATTGTTTTGTCAGTTGCTACTGTAGATCTTTTAGCTTCATACCATATCAGCTCATCAGCTCAGAGATCCCAAGTCTAACTGTCACTCAGATAATGTTAATTAACCATTTGGGACCCTGCAGGGAGCTGCTGCTTTCTGATTCCTTCCATTGAGTTATATAGAATAAGATTCAGCATTCCCTTGACACATTGCTCCCCTAATCCCACAATGCTCTGGGGTGATTTTAAATCGGATACATTGAAAAGATATTAACTTTTACAATGGCATTGTACAAGTAAAACTACATATGTAAATTCAAGAGATTAGAAGAGTCTACATATACTGAGTTTTTTATTTAACAATAACTGATGATATTTATATAATTGAGAATAAATCTTTATTAGATGATGGGACTCCTAGAGAATAATGGGCCAATTATTATGGTAATTTTTTAAATCTCTTCTACGATATCTTGTAAGTCAATGAATAGCTGTGTAGAAACAAGAAGAAGTAATATGGGTCAAATGACAAAAGATAAAAAATTCTAGAAATTCTTCTTTCATTGGGAGCTCTGTAAGAACTCTCATGTTTGTCACTACTGTACCTCCTGGCACAGTGTGTGACATGCAGTCATGCAATAAATAACTGTTGAATGAAGGAAAGACATAAGACTAGCACAGAAGATCTTTATGCAATCATTCTGACATCATCTTACCTTGGTGCTTTTGTTTTCTTCTGTGCATTTTTATTATAATACAAAATTTTTTTAATAGGTGAAAAAGGATGAGTATAACTGTTTTCTCCATTAATTGCACATGGTGCTTTGGAACAACACTGTACTAGGGGTCAGAAACCTGGTGGGATGGTCCCATTCCTGTCATGATGTGACCATGAACTACTCAATATCTGCAGTCCAGTTGTCCTGTTGACAAAAATGCATCTAGCACGATTTTATTACAGATGAAATTAATAGCAAAATACAATCATGAAATATGGACACTGGAATTAATAAGAGAAATATTAAACTATGTTGTGTTTATACAGTACGCTAACTTTTTTTTTTTTTTTTTGAGACAGAGTCTCACTCTGTCGCCAGGCACCAGGCTGGAGTGCAGTGGCATAATCTCGGCTCACTGCAACCTCCTCCTCCCAGGTTCAGGCAATTCTCCTGCCTCAGCCTCCCAAGTAGCTGGGACTATAGGTGCATGCTACAATGCCCAGCTAATTTTTTTTTTTTTTGTATTTTTAGTAGAGACAGGGTTTCACCATGTTGGCCAGGTTTGTCTCGATCTCTTGGCCTTGTGATCTGCCCATCTTGGCCTCCCAAAGTGCTGGGATTACAGGCTTGAGCCACCGTGCCCAGCCACAGTACGCTAAAATTTTAAGAATTCCTCCTTTTTTTTTTTTTTTTTTTTGAGACGGAGTTTCACTCTTGTTGCCCAGGCTGGAGGGCAATAAGATGATCTTGGCTCACTGCAACCTCCATCTCCTGGGTTCAAGTGATTCTCCTGCCTCAGCCTCCCGAGTAGCTGGGATTACAGGCAAGCGCTGTCACAACCTGGCTAATTTTATATTTTTAATAGAGACAGAGTTTCTCCATGTTGGTCAGGCTGGTCTTGAACTCCTGACCTCAGGTAATCTGCCTGCCTTGGTCTCCCAAAATGCTAGGATTACAGATGTGAGCCACCACACCCACCAAATTCCTTCATTTTTAATCACCTAATTTGCTGATAACAATACTACCAAAAATATTTAACTTTTCCATCAAATACAAATATGTTAGCCTTGGTCATCTAAAATAAAACATGGGGATTTTCTAAGTTTTATTTAAGTATAATTTACACATCAAACAGTTCACCTATTTGAGTGCAAACTTCAATTTTTTTTAGTAAATTTTCAGTTACAGAATCACCACAATCCAAATTTAGAACATTTTCATTGCCCCCAAAAGATCCTTTGTGCCCTCCCCTCTTCTACCTCCAGCTCTCAAAATAGAAAAACAACAAATACTATTTCAGTATAAGTATGTTACACATGTTGAAAGGGACATACAGTAAAACATTTTCCAATATTTGAAATTCAAATTTAACCAGACATTCTGTATTTTTTCTGGCCATTCTACAGAAACATAGACTCTAAAATGATTTTTTTTTTTTTGAAGATAGAGCGAGACTCACATGGTGAGACCAGAGTGCAGGCTGGAGTGCATTGGTGTGATCTCGGCTCACTGCAACCTTGTCCGCCCCGGTTCAAACGACTCTCCTGCTTCAGCCTTCCAAGTAGCTGGGATTATAGGCAACTGCAACCCCACACAGCTAATTTTTGTATTTTTGGCAGAGACAGGGTTTCACTATGTTGGCCAGGCTAGTCTCAAACTCCTGACCTCGTGATCCTCCCGCCCCAGGCTCCCAAAGTGCTGGGATTACAGGCATGAGTCACAGCGCCCAGCCCAAAATGATTTCTTTAAGAATTGCCTTTGGATTCGAACATGCTTATTCACAATCTCTTTATTGGTAACCAAAAGTAGAGTTTTATAAGATGCTGACCAATGACTTATGCCTTTACAGTTTTTGCTACATAAATTACCATTGAGACAACCAAGGAGTTCTATGAAAACATGTTTCTAAAGAAATTAACCTTCACATTCTTTTCAGATGCAAATGCAGTTACCAGAGGACTTCAGGCAGACAGCCAGGCTTGGTGCTGCGCTGTGATGCTGCAAATGTTTATGATTTTCTCTGCTGTACCCTGAGGCAGTACATTTCCACTTTTGTTATTCTTTAGGCATTTGTGCATTTTAGAATTAGCTGCAGTACACTGTACATTTGCCCCATCTAGTGAAGGTGTGACCCTCACTCAGTGGGGAATCTATTCAGGGACTAGTACACGTCAAGCCACATGGAAATCACAAAGAAGAGCGCTCACTCTGCTTTATTTATACGCCATGGTGTTGGAGACCTGAGCTGTCAGGCTGCAACTGCTCAGTAGCCAGAGACGTGTTGTGTATATCAAATAGAAGGTCAGTTGAAACAAAAATGTTGGGTTTGGGAGACTAGTCTAGATAAACATGAGGCGAAGAAGAATATTCTATTGCGAGTTCTCTTTAGGTTTCCATTTCTATCACGTGTTTGTTTGTTTGTTTTTGAGACGGATCTCATTCTGTCCCCCAGGCTGGAGTGCAGAGGTGCGATTTCCACTCACTGCAACCTCTGCCTCCCGGGTTCAAGCGATTCTCCTGCCTCAGCCTCTGGAGTAGCTGGGACTACAGTTATGCACCACCACGCCCAGCTAATTTTTGTATTTTTAGTAGAGATTAGGCTTCACTATGTTGGCCAAGCTTGTCTTGAACTCCCAGTCTCAGGTGATCAGCCCACCTCAGCCTCCCAAAGTGTTGGGATTACAGGTGTGAGCCACTGCGCCCGGCTACATGGTTCTTACTTGTTTCTGTGATTCTACAACCTCTGTGACTAGACTACAACCTCAGTCTAGTTATTCAATCTATCCACAAATACGGCTTGAGGGTAGGATTTGAGAGTCTACTCTCTACTAGCTGGTAGGGTAGGGGTACAGAGGTTCAAAGATTGTGTGCCTGGCTAGCTCAGTCCTGGTAGAGTGGGCACTCAGTTCACAAGCCAAACTCATGGAGCAGTGAGTGAGACAGAAACAGCTCTTGCTTCAATGAGCTTGCAACCATCCTATTGATGTTCTCCGAAAAGTTTCGAAGCTCAGTGAAGAAATCCAGGCTACCATAATCTCAGCAGTCCTAGCTTTTCCTCTGCTATAGTCCCTTGTTTTCATTGTGAATGCTGAAATCTCTTAATTTCCTATTATAGACCCCTGGCTTGAAATGAGAAGCCAAAATATGAGATGCTTCTTCCTAAACTTAGAAGTACAAGATTCTACTTCAAGATGGAAAAGTCAGTGAAGGTTTCTCTGAAGAGAGGTGAAATGTACCGTTTGTGGAGATGGCACTTGCAAACAAAAACCCAGAGGCAAAAAAAGCTGAAATTAATAAAAATATGATTTTGTGTTAACATGAGGCATGAAGTGCTGTTTCAAATCAGTTGAGCATATCTGTGTGGTTTATTTCTAGGCTCTCTGTTCTGTCTCATTGGTTATGCATTTATCCCTTTGCTAACACCATACTGTCGTGATAACTGCTACAGAGTAAATCTTAAAATCAGGCACACTGATTCCTCCAACTTGATTATTTTTCAAAATCATCTTATCCATTCTAGAATTTGTGCCTTTCCATGTATTTCCATTACTTACATTTTTAAGTAAGCTTGTTTTTGTCTACAGAAACCTTGCTGAATTTTGATAGGAATTGAATTAAATTTGTAGGTTAATCCAGGGCTAAAATGCTATATGTATAAAATCATTTTACCTCAAAATGGGAACATTCAATATGGGAACTTTATCATGGGTTTTGAGGTAAACCCATGATAAAGTTCCCATATTGAAAATACACACACACATACACTCCACACACAAATTCAGTGAGAGTTGAGCATTGTTTCTTCATATAAAGCAAGGAAAGCTGCAGAACCCTTTGCAACAGGAGTGACCCTTTAACACTGGTTCAAATCAGAAATAGAACAAGAAGTAAAGTACTGTAATGAGATGGAATGCCACATCTAGGTTGAATGTCAACATAAGGGACCTCTTATCTCAGCAGGAGGTCATAGCTGACAGGGTGGCCTGACTCACTTCATGGGGCATTATCAGTCAACCTGAACTGTAGAAGCTCACTTCTAATTTTCCTCAGACTCAGGAAATAGTTTAGAAATAGCAATTTTCTTCCCAGGCTTATAATTTTCTTTGCGTTACACGGAAATTTGATTTCAATGGGTTTATGATAGCAGAGCGTTTTGACACTTCAAAACAAAACTTGGACAGTGGCAAAACAGCACATTACTAAATTTACTGTTACAAACTAATGCAAGCTACTGGAAGCTCAGCTGTATGGCTGGCAAACAATCTTATATGATTAGTATTTTATTTTAAAATAATGACTATTATTATTTAATATTTAGCTAATATAATGTGTCATAAAAATGGCAATAGCATTGTGGGAATGCAAAGTGGTGCTGCTGCTATGAAAAACACTATAGAGCTTCCTCTAAAAGTAAAATATAGTGTTACCATATGATCTAGCAAGCTCACTTCTGGGTATATACCCAAGGGAATTGAAAGCAGGATCCCAAAGAGACAGCTGTACACCGGTGTTCACTGCAGCATTAATCACAACAGTCCAGAGGTAGAAGCAACCCAAATGTCCATCCACAAATGAATGGATAAAGATAATGTGGTATATCCATACAATAGAATATTATGCAGCCTTCACAAAGGATATCCTGTCACACATTACGACATAAACGAACCTTAAGGATATGATCCTAAACAAAGTAAGCCATTCGCAAAAAGACAAGTGATGTATGATTCCACTTATATGGCATCTGAGGTCCTCAAACTTATCAGAACAGAAAGTTGAATGATGGTTGCCAGGAGCTAAGGGTAGAGAGAAATGAAGAGTTGTTGTTTAGTGGGTGCAAAGTTTCCTGTTTGCAAGATGAAAAAGTTCTGGATATCTGTTACACAACAATGGGAATATAGTTATCACAACTTTACTCAAATTTTATGTTATGTGTTTTTTTTTTACCATTTTTTAAAAAAGGACAAGAGTAGTTATGCTGTGACCAAATACTTCCTTACTCATAAGAAAAAAAAAATGTAGGTTTAGCTTTTAAAGCTTGATATCTCCATATAAAATGAGTTTTGTTATAAACTGGACATAGATTATTTCCAAATTTACATTGGAGATTGACACTAAATATGCATCACTGTGTGCAAAGCTTAAAAGGGAGAGTTATTCAAAATAGATTAAATGATGTGGAATAAAACTTCCAAAAGCTGTAATTGAAAGTGTCAGAAACATTAGCTTTGTAACAAGTAACATTTAATCACATAGACTATACAGAAGCATAAATTTTTGTAGGTTGTTTTCTTCAATCAAATTTACATTTTAATCTGTCAAGACTGTTCATCACTTTTGACTGTCTGGTACCAAGCAGTTTGTTAGAACTTATAAATGCAAACTGCCTGCATTAGGAATAGGACTTCTCCTTTAAGCGCTAAGATAATGAAAGTTTAATTAGAATACTTCAAGATCGCAAGTGTCTGAGTGTAGTGAGATTAAAATAAAGGGCGTTTTGTCTATCTGTATTTCTTTAGTTACTGGAACTATAATCATTTAAAAATTGTGATCATTATTTATGCTCATAAAATGGTTTAATTAAGTTTCACTAAAATGTAAAACTTTTCAAAGTCAGATACTTGCAAAAGGAGAGTATGCCAGACTATACTCTGTGGCTGTCAGAGGAAGCCATGTGATGCACCTGAGTTATCTTCAAAGTGTGGATTGGGAGAGGATACTTATAGCCACTTTGGTGGATCTGCTAAAATAAGAAGGCTCCCAAGAGAAAGAACCCCCATATAGCTGCAGGCCTCAGCAGCTCCCTCAATGTATGTATTAAATCACAACTCCTCTTCGGGCGAGGTGGCTCACACCTGTAATCCCAGCACTGTGGGAGGCTGAGGAGGGCGGATTGCCTGAGCTCAAGAGTTCGAGACCAGCCTAGGCAACATGGTGAAACCCCGTCTCTACTAAAATACAAAAAAATTAGCCAGGCATGGCGGTGTGCGCCTGTAGTCTCAGCTACTCAGGAGGCTGAGGTAGGAGAATTGCTTGAACCCAGGAGGTGGAGGTTGCAGTGAGCAGAGATCATGCCACTGCTCTTCAGGCTGGGTGATAGAGCAAGCCTCTGTCTCCATAAAAAAAAAAAAAAATGCCCAACTCCTCTTCATAGTTGTGTAGGGAATGTGTTTTCCCTGTGAGCAGCTTCTGAAACAACCCTTCACCTTGATTTTCCCAGTATCATAGAGAGCTGCTGTCTCGGTAAATTACAACTGTGTGTGGTTGTTAATATCACCGTAACAAATCGTCATTTGTAGCATGTGTATTTATTTATATTCTCTTTTATGATACAAATGCCATCAGGTACAGTAAAGATGTCACAAGGAAGATTAGCTAAGAAATGAGGATGAATTTATGCAAGCACAGAATCTTCCTAGAATATCCATTTTTGGCCAGCATTGACAGTGACCCAGATAAAAATATTATAGTGATTAAACATTTACCAAACCATGATGATTATACACTTCCCCGAAAACACCTCAGTGGGTTTGCATTTGTTTACATGGAATGATGGAGCAGAAGACTTGACATAAATTGCTCCTGTTGTTATCCGGTGCATTCGAAAGCAATGCCTTGGGAGTGGTCAGTGAGGAGACCATAACATCACCACTGTAGTGTGACAGCCCCCCCATCAGGTTGCTTAAGGGTGTATATCCACTGCTTGAACCATGAAGGCCAGGCAGTGAGCCAAGACCATGGTGCCTAGTTGAGGAGCAGGTGTCCCTGAGAACCCAAACATCCCAGAATGTCAGTGGAAACACACCAAGGCAAATAGTCTCGTTGCAAATACACAGTAGGCAAATAGCCAGAAAGTTAGCTTAAAAGCAGCTGAGAGATGGGTGACAGGGGAGATCCTTGCAGTTATCCTGTTGCCACCCAGGAATGCCCTGCATATAAATCTTAATAAACTCATCTATTCAACAAGCTGGACTCATCCAAGTCATTTCTTAGTCTTTTGGCCCCTTCCCAGTTTGGAGGTGGTGAGAAATTACAATCCCAGGTTTTTTTCATAACAACAACCAAGCATGCACTGTCAAGGTACCACTCATGAGGCATCATGCTATCCAGCAAGGGGCCCAAACATAATGAAAATCATCCCTGTACTCCACACAAATAAATATATACCCAAGGAATTAGATTAAAGGTGTTATGAACATTTGAAGAAAGAATAAATTACTTTCTGTTAGGAATTCTTTCATATAAAGCCCCAGTATTATTTTTATTACTGGGAATCTACACATATGAGGTAAAAAAAAAAAAAATATGGTACTATCTGGAAACCATCATTCTCAGCGAACTGATACAAGAAAAAAAAATATGGTACTTATGTTTTTTTTTTTTTTTCTCTTTGAAGTCACATTGTAATCTTACTCTATCACCCAGGCTGGAGTGCAGTGGCTCAATCTCAGCTCACTCCAACCTCTGCCTCTCGGTTCAAGCAATTCTCTGGCCTCAGCCTCCCGTGTGGCTGGGACTACAAGTGCGTGCCACCACGCCCAGCTAATTGTGTGTGTGTGTGTGTGTGTGTGTGTGTGTGTGTGTGTGTGTGTATTTTCAGTGGAGATGGGGTTTCACCGTGTTGGCCAGGATGATCTCAATTTCCTGACCTTATGATCCACCCGCCTCAGCCTCCCAAAGTGCTGGGATTCCAGGCATGAGCCACCGCGCCCAGCAAGTACTCATGTTTTATGTACATAAAAATGGTAATAGCTCCTTGAGTCCATGCAAATAACATAGACTGAAAAATCTATTTACTTTAGCATAAGGGCAGGATAAATGTTATTCATAAGTTGATTACTGTGTGGTGATCATAAGGGAGACCAGGAGAGCATAATTAAAATGTAGAATTCCTTGTTATTAAACATTGCTTTCTGGTCCCTGTGCTCAAACGATTCCCTACAGCTCAGATGAGAATGAAGAAGTTAACCAGATGTCTTCCACCAGTAAAAATATGGCTCAGTCCTGATGATAGCTGGCTTGCAGGTGAACGTTAGGGTGGTTCAAAATGAATTTCGTCCTGGTTGCCTTGAGTGTAAGGTGTCTATGGGCCATCCAAATAGAATTGTAGAGGAAGAGCTTAAATATTAGCAACCAAACTTCAAAGTGGAGATCTGGGTAGGAGACACGGACTTCGGTATATTGAGAATAATTAATGTTGCCACAGTGGAAGCAGCTGATGTTATGAGTTAACAGCTGCCAGAAGAGGCTCTGAATTTAAAGAGCCACAGTTTTCATTTTTGTTTTTGTTTTTTGAGACAGAGTCTTGCTCCATTACCCAGGCTGCAGTGCAGTGGCACAATCTCTGCTCACTGCAACCTCCACCTCCCGGGTTCAAGTGATTCTCCTGCCTCAGCATTTCGAGCAGCTGGGACTACAGGCATGTGCCAACATGCCCGGCTAATGGGAGTCATAGTTTTTACATGAGGAAGAAAGACAAAGTGTTCAAGAGTGGCATGGAGGCTGGGCACAGTGGCTCATTCCTGTAATCCCAGCACTTTGAGAGGCCAAGGTGGGTGGATTGCTTGAGCTCAGGAGTTTGAGATCAGCCTGGGCAACACGGTATAACCCCATCTCTACTAAAAAGACAAAAAATTTGCTGGTCATTGTGGCTGAAGCACGAGAATTGCTTAAACCCGGGAGGTGGAGGTTGCAGTGAACTGAGATCATAACACTTTACTCCAGCCTGGGCAACAGTGTGAGACTCAGTGTCAAGAAAAACAAACAAACAAACAAACAAAAAAACAGAGTGGCATGGAAGCTACAAAGCTTACTGAGATTACTTGAGCCTGAACCTACTTGAGCCTGGAAGAATAGACGAAATCCATTTAAAAGGGCCAGTCAAGATTCTATGTCTTCAAGGGGATTCCAACTTCCAGTTCAGACGAGAGGTGCCAGGGGTTCTCAACAAAGAAGTTAAAGATGTTGATACATTTGGATGTTTGTCTATACCTGAATCTCATGTTGAAATATCATCCCCAGTGTCGGAGGTAGGGCCTGGCGAGAGGTGTTTAGATCACGGAGATGGATCCCTCATGAATGGCTTGGGCGATCCTCTTGGTGGTAAGTGAGCTCTCAGTCTGAGTTCACACAAGATCTGGTCATTTAAAAGCGTGTGGCACCTCCTCCCCCACACTCTCTCACTTGCACCCACTTTGCCTTCCACTGTGAGTAGAAGCTCCCTGAGGCCTCCCCAGAACCCAAGCAGATGCCAGCACCATACTTCCTGTACAGCCTGCAGAACCATGAGCTAATTAAACCTCTATTCCTTATCAATTACCTAGTCTCAGATGTTTATTATGGCAATGGAAGAACAACTTAACACAGATGTCAAAGATTTCACTTACCACATTAAATGCTCCACGGTCTCAAAGAGGAAAGGGGGAAATGAAATGGGAGGGAAAGGAAGAGCAATGAATTATGTAATTTTGAGCCAAATGAAAGAATTCACACAGTGGCACGTGGCATAAGATTATGAGAAAGGAAAGAAGCCTGAAGGGCTTATAATGCTTTAAAAAGAAATGTGAAGCATGATGGGATTTTCCAACTTTATCTTTACCAAAGGCTTTGTCCCAGCAGGTCCAGTCTGAAAAAGGCACAGGGTTCTCTGGAAGGAGTGGATCACTTTGCTTGATTGAGGGCGGGCCAAGGGATTTGTATCTCAGGTGAACAACGGTGCGATTAATTTGTTTTCAGGACTCCCACAAGTACTAAGTACAGCAGCAGCCCTCGGCGGATGGGAGGCCTCCATGGAAGCCACCAACAGGTGGCATTCATAAAGGTTTGTCACAATGTCAATGTTCCCTTCTTCTCCCTTATTTTGTTCTATAATAAATATTTATTGAGAGTTTATAATTCCAGGTTGCTGCGCTAGGGCTTGAAGACACAGAGATAAATAAAGCATGTGCCCTACCCTCCAGATGCTCAGAGCAAAATAATGCTAGTAGTTATATCAATCAAGAAAAAATGCTATGAGACACCCATGAAGATGAACACTTGCAACCTGGAATATATCAGGGCCACTCAGATATCAGCTCTCGATAAATAAAAACTTTATTGAAAGTTGAGAAATATCCCTTGGCAACATTCTTCACGTATTTCCTACGACTGCTGTTCATTACTGTCAAGCGTAACGTTGCCAAGATAATCACGTAAGGAAAGGATGGTGAAAATGATGTCAGTGTTAGATTTTAGAAAACATACCTGCATAAATTTTGTTCCATTTATTGAATCATCAGTGTATATGGGCAGAACTTGCCAGTTCTGTTAGTATCTACTCTCTAGTCCGACCTGTCCTTACCAGGGGAGGAGGGATCTCTTGTCCTCTATAGAAGCCAGGCCCTTCTGCCCTTCACAGTTCATGCCTGCTCCATCCTCTGCCTGCTGTGTTCTCATCAGCTGACAAGTGTCAGTGAAACAGTTCAGTTTAAGGGCTGGTTTTGGGGCCCATCACGAAACAGGCCTAGCCTCCCCTGCTCCTCATGATCCACAGTCATCTCTCACCAAAACCAGGTTCTCACCAGCATATATTGCTCTAGCCTAGGAACTTAACGAGAGATTTCAGCCTTAATTACCAGGGCAGACATTAACATTGCTATAATTTATTCATTATACCTTACTGTGTGCCTGCTAAGACCTGGGAATACAGTATAGTTAAGACATGCTGCCTTCGCTACAAAAATGAGGAAAGGAAAACAACAAAATATTCTCTGAGAGCTAAAGAGATTGCTTAGAAAGTGCACATGAGGCATGCACAAAATCATTCTACTTCCTTCTTTCCTGGTACAATAAAAGCCTGGAAATAGTTAATAGCCCATGATGTAATTTTTTCTCTATCATCCTCGCCAGAGGAGTCTGGTGACTCTAAACCCAAACTCTCTTTGCATAAATATTTCACATGTATAAACACAGCTTTCATTCATATAGTAATCATACCAACAGGGGCATTCAATTCTGAAACAAGCGCGTAGGTCTATATTTCCTGCGGATAAGGGGGGATTACTGTATTCTCACTGATCCTGCTTTCCTTCAGTTGTCATTCCTGTCATGGTATAGAAACATTTGTAATCATTTCCAAAGTATCTGATTTAAAATTTGGAGGCCATACTGAACACAATTTTCTCTAGAGTGGAATATAATAAATGGTTCATCCTAGCCACGGCAAGTATTAAATACAGAACCCAGTTCATAGGTTCATGACACAAAAGATTTAATCATTTATTGTCTAAAATGTACCTTAATTTTTAACCTCTCTTCCATCAGTTCCTGGCATATGGTAGGTACACAGTTACTGTTTATCAAACAAGTAAGTGAATGAATAAACTTCTTAGAACCAAACTAAATGTCAGCAAGTCCAACCCTCTACCTTCTGCATTAATTCTCTCTGACAATGAGGCATCCAACTCTTTAAAACCATTCTAGTTTTCTGTTACCTTTAAAAGCTATACTGGATACCTTACTGTAATTGTGGCCAATTAGAAAACCATGTGTTCTGATCTTCCATGCTAGTCTTGATGTTAAATATTCTAACCTCTTGTCAGACTTCAAATTGCAATTTTTGTTTCAGGAACTATGCTCACAGTATATAAATTCTAGCACTGCTTTTGACAACACGAAATAACAAGATTCATAAAATGTAATAAAGTTTAGAGCTTAATTTAAACCCAAAGTTTGAGGCTGGCACCCGGGAACATGGATCCAAGTGGCCTGGAATATATCCTTGGATCAGCAGCAGTTACGAGTGGTTTTTTTTAAGGAAAAAAAAGAAGAGGCAACTTCTAAGTTGCTTACCAAGAATTTACACTAAAATAACATAAGCTGTTTATTGGCTAGTCATTGTTTTTGATACTACAAATTTCAGGGATATTAAGATAATACATGAGGCACCTAGTCAGGAACAAAATGCCTTTAAACAGTTGCACCGAGACATGGGTGCAGGGGCCATGACTGAAATCTCATACTCATCTCTCTGGGTCTGCTAAATTTTGCAGAACTTACGCAGCTTAGAGGGTTCTGAGCTTTTCAACTTTTTTTCTCATTTTCATACCTAGCCTATGCTTATTACTTTTGCTTTTCCTCCTTTATCATCTTTTTTTTTTTTGAGACAGAGTTTCACTCTTGTTTCCCAGGCTGGAGTGCAATGGTGCGATCTTGGCTTACCGCAACCTCCGCCTCCTGGGTTCAGGCAATTCTCCTGCCTCAACCTCCTAAGTAGCTGGGATTACAGGCACGCGCCACCATGCCGAGCTAATGTTTTGTATTTTTAGTAGGGATGGAGTTTCACCGTGTTGACCAGGATGGTCTCGATTTCTTGACCTCGTGATCCACCCGCCTCGGCCTCCCAAAGTGCTGGGATTACAGGCGTGAGCCACCGCGCCCGGCTCCTCCTTTATCATTTTCTAAAGCTTTGGAAGAAAGTCAAGAGAGAAGCTGACTTCATGAATGAATGGAGCAGACGGCAGGACAAAGAGATTATCCCAAAGCTATCTTGAAAGACAGTTTTTGCAATAATCTTCTATAGCACTGAACACAACCTGGCTGTGAGGGAACTAGGCCAACTCCCTGTGGAGCCTCTGGGACAGGCAATCTTTTGGAAAAGGGATAAGCCTCAACATAAGAGTCCAAGAGTCAGCCCAGAACACTACTCTGTTGCTGCATAGTTGTAATAATGTATGCTGTACTCCCAAGTCATGGTCCTTTTTGAGTTCCCCAGTAGGGCGATTCCAAACCGATCGCTGCATACCAGGATACCATATGACTTAAGTCTGCGGGCTTTGACAACTTTTGATTTGGAGACGTAGAGCAAGAGGAATCAAGACATTGCTAATCTGAAGACACTGAACAACACAAAAAGCACCAATTAACTTAAGGATAATTTTAAAGAAATATTTTTCTGTAGTCACTCTGCCATGTGGTTCAGTTCTATGTTTTTAAATATGTGTGAATTGCAAATGAGTTTCCACTCATGTCTCTATGTCGACTCAGCAGAAGAAAAACTCTCCCGGGTTCTTCAGGTTCATTCCAAACAGCCTGAGAGTAAAGGTCTCATATCTGAGGTGACAAAAACTAAATTTGCAACCTGCCTAGGACCTCAAGGTCACACTCTATGGGAACTCATTTTTTTCTTTGGCATATAATCAGGACACATTTTATTCCAAAATTATGACTATGGACACAGGTTCCAAGAGGTGGCAATACTTGTCCAATGTCAGTGAGGTAGATAAAGTACACAGACCCAATCTATACACTTGCTGGTCAAGTTACCTGTTCTCTTTCTGTTTTCAAACCCAAACTTATTTCCTATGCTCCTCCTGTCTCTTCAGGTTACAAGGTTAAGGGCAAATAAAGAAAAATTACAGGTGAGCATTTCAATTAGACTGAGGATTTCCTCAAATTTAGAAATATCTAGCCTCCTGAATAAAACAGAATTTAAATTCTGAAACTTTGAATCTTATAAACTTTCTCTTTAAGACAAATCTACACAGTAGGTAGTCAGAGCTTTCTAAACATCAGAGGACTCTGAGCAGATCTGTCAAAGTATTATTCCTTTTAAAACATCTATTTCCTGGTTTATAGCGCAGTGTTAAAATGATTGATTGAACAAATAAGTTCTTAGCGGTTGAGAAAAAGCAACGCTTACCCAGCTGAACCATCTACAAATCATACATCATTTTGTAGCATTACATCCTTTGCCTGTTGCAAGAAAAGCCAAAATAAATAAAAAATAAAAACCCACACACCCACAATTCTTAATGACAAAACAGAGAGAAATGGGTGGGCGATTTTTGCATCAATCAAATGCTGCTATTTTTCTTAGAAACAACCCTCAACAGGAAGGCCTCTGTAATGGTGAGCTGTGGGCTGGATATCTCATTTCTCCTTCTGGGCTACTTCCAGCAACATTTGCAGTAGTACAAACACATCTTTCATCTTTAATACAGTTACAACCAAAGATGAAGAAAGCACAGTGCAATGCTATCAAGATACTCACATCATCTGTCTTGGAAAGCTACTGAAGTAGCTCATGGCTTCAGTCATGTCATATAGAAGAGTTTGCAAGTCGGTTTTGTGCACATTCATTAAGCACCTATATGTTCAGATTGTGCAGCAGAGACACAGAGATGGATAAAACTTAACACAGCCCTTATACATTTTATTTTACAGTTGTGGAGATATGAGAGCTAGTCAGAAAGAAATGACAATGCATTGTAATAAATGCAAGAACAAGTGTGCACCCAAGAGACAGAAAAGAGGTCCTTGGAGGCTGGATGGTGGTGGTGAGCACCTATTTAGAAAGCTCAGGGGAGGATGCCCAGAGGACATGACAGCAGAACAGGACTTCCAAGAATCAGTGATTCTCATGAGAAAGAATTTGGCTGCAGGCAGTCTGGGCAGAGGGAGCCACATCTACACTGGGGTACAAAGCCAAGAACAGAAGTAGCTGAAGAGCTTGCTGGAATCTAAAGGAAGAATACAGGAGGTCAGTCACAATAAAATGGCAGGGAGACAGGAGAAAGGATTCTTAAAGTGGCGTCAAGTACTGAGACCTTTGTTCATGCACAGCTTCCAAAAAGAAGCCAGATTCTTTCCCTCTCCCTTTTGAAAATCCCCTCATATTTATCCACTTGGGCTACACCTACCATACAGAAAAAGCTCCCAAATGTTAGAGGAAGATATTTTCCCCCCAGTGAAATATACATGTATATTTTTCTCTAAGAAGTCTGTCTATCAAACTCAAGGTTAGCGTGGCCTAGCGATGAGAGCATTGGCTTGGAGTCAGGCAGGTCAGAGTGCGATATCTGATTCTTCCACGTGAATCCTGGCAAGTTACTATAAACAAAAAGTGACTGAAGCAGACCTCAATCTGTTAGAGGTTTATTTTGCCAAGGCTGAGGATGCACCCAGAAAAAAGAAACACAAGTCACAATAGCATCTATGACCTGTGCTTTGTATAAAGAAGATTTGGGAACTTCAATATTTAAAAAGGAAAGAGCAAGCAGGAAGGCAAGAACAAAAGAGAGGGAGGGCAGGCAGTGAGGCAAGTGATTACGTTCTGATAAGACCCTAAGTAGCACTCAGTGAATCTACATTTTACATATAAAAAGGAGGGAGTCAGGGAATGTCAATTTCGAATTCCTCTTGTGGCTCGGTAAATCTACATTTTCCATAAGATAAAGTAAGCTTGTGAAATTACAGCTATCTGTTTGGGAAGAAAAGGAAGACAGTTTTTGCATGGCTCAGTTCCCAAATTAATTTTCCCTTTGGTATAGAGAGTTTGGGGTCCTGAGATTCTATTTTACTTTGGCATTACTTAAACCCTAACGTTTCCATTTTCTACCTGTAGGATGATTGCTATGGGAATTAAATCACATGTAGTCACCTGTGTCTGGAGAGTGGTGTCAAAACACAATAACCACTGCTGCTGTTATTATTTTTATTGGCAGCTTCTTAGCATCATATTCCTTTAGTGTCAATTGAATAAATCAGCCATCCCATTACAAATCCCTCCAACTAAGCCCAGTGATGAGCAGGCTGGATATAAGCAAGCAAGCAGCACCTCTGGCAGTCTTGAGATGGGCCAAGAAGAGAAACCGGAGGACCCTGAAAGTTGAGAGTGCCTTCTTCCCAACTTACCCCATCGCCTTCCTCCAGTGGGAACTGGGCAGAGCAGCCCAGAAGGTTAGAGGAGTTTTCACAGAAACTCCTAACTGTGCGTATGGAAATGCGGACTCTCCCATCCTCGGGGCACGCTTGCCTTGGGAACTGGGAGCCAGGGTTGCTAGGTCACCTTCCTTATGCTGCCCTCTGCAGAGGCATTTGGTATAGCCCTGAGCCTGGACTCCACAGAGCACAATAAAAACAGCTTGATTAGCAAGATCTGAGAATATTTATTCCCTCCAGAAATATATTCTTAAACAACCTGAGCTATTTGTTCAATCTTGCATTTTAGAAACTAATTTAGAGGTGAAAGTACCCTGATGAGAGTACCAGCGCTGATTTCCCAGGAAAGAAGGATTTCTTCAGAGCAGAGAAGTGGAAGGGCCTTAGGCTCCTGTTCCAAGATGAGAATCATATGTTTGTGAATGAGAATCTGTTATCTACGAAATTGCTCTGGAGTTTTTATAGTCCTTACTTTCAGAATTTCTATTTTGAAAATCATGCCAGTCTTATTAACTACAGGATACCTGGATATCTGTCAGAGATGAAAATGTCTTTATCACATCTTGAGTTTGTTTTATGTGGCTAAAATGCATATCTCAGGCCGCCTCTGCCAGTCATTCCTCATTACATGCTGGGGCAAGGTTTTCCACCTGGCCTGACATGCACAAGCTAGAAGTATGAGGCCACTGAGGAAAGCCAAGCTCTAACCCCCAGCTTCATTAAAGGTAACTGAAGAGTTAAATTTCATTGCTTAGCTACCAGGTCTTTATCTCCCTCACCATAAACAAAGGATAAGTATTTTGGGGGTGTCTCATTAATGTGCAGATTTATCCCCAGCATTGTACAGAAAATCAAGAATAAACTATGCTCTTTACAATTAGGATTATTGTAACATTATCGCAAGAGGGAAGGTCATGGAAATTAGCAAGCCAAGTCAAGAACAAACAATAAAATCAAAGTGATGTAGAACAATTGAAATAGGTCAGAATATGAAACAGGGTATCCTCCTATGCAACTTAGTATTTGTGAAATCACAGCTATTAATTTTATTTCACTAAGCCTCAGTTTTCTCATCTCTAAGATAGGGGTTAAGCTCATGGGAAAGTCATAGGATCAAGCATAATAACACATGTAGAAAAGTGTTTTGTTATCTTCAAAGCAACCCCGACAGTTAAATATTATGAGTACCAAATTCTATAGTATACACTTGATATTCCCCTTTACATTTTTCTAACATGGTGACCACTGAGTTATTTGTGATATCTAGCTTAACAACGTGTCATAACACAACATATAATGGCTGAATAATGCAGTGAAAAATCTATGAAATCTAGAAACTGCATCACTAAATTGGATTTCTCACTGCATTTAATCGTATTCTTATGATTTTGATTTTGAGTTCCTAAGACCCAAAATATTCTTGAGAATTTATGTTAACAACTTTAAATATAATGCATTAGTTTTTCAAGCTATTATAAATGAGCTACAAACATCATTGTAAGACAATAGTTTTAGAAGATCCCAACTGGCTGCAGTGGCTCATGCTTGTAATCCCAGCACTTTGGGAGGCTGAGGCAGGCAGATCGCTTGAGCTCAGGAGTTTGAGACCAGTCTGGGTAACATGGCGAAACCCATCTTTACAAAAAATACAAAAACATTAACCAGGTATGATGGTGTGTGTCTGTAGTGTCAGTTACTCGAAAAGGCTGAGGCGTGAGGATCGCTTGAACCAGGAAGATCAAAGCTGCCCTAAGTTATGATTACACCACTGCACTCCAGCCTGGATAACAGAGTGAGACTCTGTCTCAAAGAAATAAAACATAAAAAATCCCAGAACAAAAATCTAGGGAGAGTGATCACATTAAAAATATGATCTTGCCTATATGAATTTTACTTTGTTTCAGGACGATTTTTGAAAACCAGGGTTGATTTTTCAAGTACTGTATAGAGAAATGAAGGATCATGAGCAAGTTTCAAATAAGACCCTAATACTAGTCATGCAGATTTGCACCTGCATCCATTTATACTCAAACGATGCCATTTTATTGCACAAATTGAGTAATTAAGCAGCTAACTATAAGATCAGCAAACGTAAATGCTTATTAGCCCATCAGCAAATTGGTGCTCATAAAAAATTTCCAATCATAGCTTAGAGTCCAATTTCTTTTCACCTTGCAAATATTGGCAATATTCTTATACTCCCCAAGGTTCCAAAACTCAAAAACCTTTGGGTATTTTTTGTTTTTCTTTTCATTTTTTTTTTTTTTAACTCCCTGAAGTGTTAATTCCCCATGAAGTTGTTTTTAGAGTTTCAAAGATTTTTGAAAGCGTTTCTAAAATTAGTAAAAATGATTAATTGTCACAAAATCCAATGTTGTACAAACATATGTATGTGTGCATATAGGTATATATGTGTATATTATACATATACACATACATACATATATATATACATACGTATACGCTATGTTTTCTAATTGAATTTTATTACTGAAATAGATCTTACCACTTTCTCATTTCCTTATTTTTCAGACTATAAAACTAAGAACCAGAATAAACAAACACCTCTCATTAGCTGCACAGCTGACTAGATTTGGTTCTAGTTCTCCCGATTCATTCATGTGAGCTTCTTTCCTCTTAGGGAATAAACTTTCTTTAGAAAAGACAGAATACCTGAATAAGCCAGAAAGTTTAAATCAACATATGCAAACAATTTTCCAAAATTATTCAAATAAACTTTTCCTTCTTAATTTAACAAGATAAACAACTTAAAAATCTGACTTAATGTGATGGTTGGAACAGGTTTGAGCAGTTAAGGGAACTGGGGTTGTCGGACTTTATGAACATCTGGGTCTATAAAAGTTCAAATAATGTGTCTTCGGCCTTTATTTTGCCAAGTAAGGACAGTTAAATAAAACTACTATAATTCACTAATGTCATAATCTCTAAAAGAAAGAATATTTTTGTACCAAAAAACCTGAAAAGATATGATCCCAGAATAAAGGACTATCTTATAAGTGAAATAATTTTAGTTTTATGGAAAACTATGTATATGAAGTTTACATAAACACCATTTTTTCAATCTGTTTTGGGCAACTTAGGAAGTTCTTCCATATGTTGAGCCAAAACTGACCTTCCGAAAACTTTCTCCCATTCTCATTTGCATGTTCCAGAAGAAATGCTAGTGCCAGTGTGGTACCAGTTGTGTACAAACAAGTCCAGTGTCAGACCTCTGGATTCTTAGGTAAGCACAGCATGTTGGCAGAGACAACCAATGATTATAAGAAGAGCCTATATCATCCGGGCACAGTGACTCACGCCTGTAATCCCAGCACTTTTGGAGGCCGAGGCGGGCGGATCACAAGGTCAGGAGTTCGAGACCACCCTGGTCAATGTGGTGAACCCTGTCTCTACTAAAAATACAAAAATTAGCTGGACGTGGTGGCACGCACCTGTAGTTCCAGCTACTCTGGAGGCTGAGGCGGGAGAATCCCTTGAACCCGGGAGGTAGAGGTTGCAGTGAGCCGAGATCATGCTGTGGCACTCCAGTACGGTGACAGAGTGAGCGAGACTTCTCTCAAAAAAAAAGAACCCATGTTTTTAAAGGACGAAGAGCAGACCAAAAGATCTAAAAGACAGCACTGAGGATTTCAAAAACTTCTTACAAAATTCCATGCCAAAGACCAAATACTAATGCCAAATAATCATGTCACTATGATTTTTTAAAGTGATGAAAAAGCAGAACTACTTGAACACTGCATCACCTACAAAGTAATTTTACAGTTATAATTTCATATATTATAGATTATGTGGGGGACAAAAAATATCTTTTCCTTCTGCCCCAAATGAACTTTTCCTTAAGTTCATTGGCTGGGGCCCTGTAACAAAAGAAAGATTAACAAGACGAAAGCATATGAATTTATTTATTTGACGTAAGCTTGACACGACACTGGAGACTTGATAGGGAAATTAAGACCCAATGAAGTAGTTGAACCTGGGGGTTGATTTGCTAGCATTGATGAAGAGCAGAGTCATGAAGAAATGTGATAGGACCAAGGGTGTGGGTGAACTGAAGGGAACTTGGCGAGGCCTGTTGGTTTACATTCCTCTCTGTGCCCCTTCATCTTTGGAGACAGGGATGCTCCTTTCCTGCAGGTATAGGGAGAGCACCTCTCACTCAGATGAAGCCTTCTGACCTGACCTGCTTCAGGGGAGGAGGCTGGGAGAAACATCTGAAAGTCCTTCCTGCACATGCCGTTTCTCACATTTTTTCAGCTTAAAGCATTCACTATGCCAAGATGTCATATTTTAAGGTAACGTGTCCTGAGCCATCACATATGTATTATAATATTTACTTATATTATTTCTCATATTATTTATGTATACTATTGCACATATTTGATCACTATTTTATGTTTAGAGTCAAATCAGAACGATTTTTGTAATAAAAAATTACAGGATACAATGGCTAAAGTGTACACTGATTGAGATAAGGTGAAGTTCATGAGAATCCTCAGATGTCACCGATTTTAAATCATGTGTCTTTGCTCTTGCTCTTCTTTCTGCCCTAAATGACCTTTATCTCTTTATAAACACACAAAAGGCCTAATTTCCAGGTCTAGGTCATTGCTGTTTCAAACTCGTCTCACCTGTGCTTTATACAGAACAGTATTATTGCACCTACTGTTGAGTTTTGTTTATATCTGTTTCTGTGGTATACCAGAAGACTCTCAAGGGAAGAACTGAATCTTACTATTTTATGTATTTTTTTAATCCCATCTCGAGTTCTTTGTCACCTTCCTCGGGACATCTTCCTTCCAGCTAGGGTAAATACCAGTACATGGTTGGTGTTACCTCAGCACTCGGCACTAGATTCATTACGTTCACACTTGTCAATCTCTTCTGGGATTGTCTCATATTTGCCTGCCTCACCCACTAGAGAACAATACCTGCCATGGTGAATGGCACATGGTAGAGATTCCAACAAAGTTTTTTTTTTTTGCATAGAATTGTTAATAGAAGTACAATATTTTATAGATTTCCTGGAATTATTTCTGGAGATGCAGCTAAATGTAGACATTTCAATTGTTACCTCAAATCAAATATTGTGAACTGCATAATGCATCATCATTCAATTCTGTTTTCCCATTCAATTCTATGTATCTGTTAAGATATGATCCTTCCTCCCTCCCAAGCATGACTCCTAATGGGGAGGGCAGGGATACTGCTGCATCTCCAAAGCCAGCAACGGAGCTTTGCAATTAGTAGGCACTTAAAAAGTAATTGTTGAACAAAGAAAACCTTAAAACTTTGGGGTATTAGAGTGTCAACTGCAATGCTAATGTTTAGTTTTATGAATAATGAGTACCTGATGTTTGCCATGTTGCTTTAAACCATTTTTTGTAAATCTGAAATATTTCAGAAATTTGTTATTGTGGTAAAAGAGCATAAAATCTACCATCTTAGTTTATTTTATTTCTTTTTTTTTTAGTAAAAAGCAAAAGATTTATTCCATCTTGTATTAACCATTTAACAGTTTTATTTTCCTTAGTTTTTTGATATATCAATATAGGGTACAAGAGTAATTTTGTTACATGTATAGATTGCATAGTGGTCCAGTCAGGGCTTTTAGGGTATCCATCACCCGAATGATATCCATTGTACACATGAAGTAACTCCTCATCACCCACCTCCCTCCTACCACCGCATACGCTGAGTCTCCACTATCTATCTCTATGTCCAGGTATACACATTTTTAGCACATTTTTTATCTTAACCATTTTAAGTGTACAGTACAAATGTATTTATTATATGTACTTTCTTGTGCAACCCATCACTGGAGCTCTTTCATCTTGCAAACGGAAACTCCATATACCCAAGGAATAAACTCTCAGCCACTGGTAACTACCATCCTCCCTTCCGTATCTGGATTTGATTCCTTTAGATACCTCATGTAAGTGGAATCAGAAAGTATTTGTCTTTTTGTGACTGGCTTATTTCATGTAGCATAATGTCTACAATCTTCATTCATATTGTAGCATGTGATAAGAGTTCCTTCTTTTTTAAGGCTGAATAATATTCTATTGCATGTATATACCACATTTTTGTAATCTACTCATCTAACAGTGGACATGTAGGTTGCTTCCACCTCTTGGCTATTTTGAATAGGGCTGCAATAAACAGGGTGGGTCAGAATAAAATTGTTAAAAAACCCAAGCTCATCTTTGACTCATGTGTCACCATGTTCCATTATTTTTCTCAACTTTCTTCTGACTCTGCTTTCTTTTCTTATTTGACATTTTTTTCAATTTCATTCAGCTACTCACTGCCTCACATCTGGATTACTAAAACGGTGCTCTAATTTTTCTCTTCCTCCTCGGTCTCTTCTTAATCAGTTTTTTACACTGCCCTCCAATAAACCTTCTTAAAACTGCCACATTAATCACATTAATCTTATGTGCAAACCCTCAGTGAATCCTCACTCTCTAGAGAAAGCAGGGCCTGAATTATAAAATCCTTCTTCTCTTTCAATTTTATCAACGATTTCTCCTAATGTTGGTTTTGCCAGTTGCTGGGATTCCACTAGTCAGGGAGATGGCAGAGAAGTGGCAGAGGGAGGCCCTGCAGAATGGGGCAGGTGAGACCAGGCATGGTGGCTCATGCCTGTAATCCCAGCACTTTGGGAGCCTGAGGCAGGCAGATCACCTGAAGTCAGGAGTTTGAGACCAGACTGACCAACATGACGAAAGCCTGTCTCTACTAAAAAAATACAAAAATTAGCCAGGCATGGTGGAGGTTGCCTGTAATCCCAGGTACTCAGAAGGCTGAGGCAGGAGAATCACTTGAACCCAGGAGATGGAGGTTGCAGCAAGCCAAGATTGTGCCACTGCACTCCAACCTGGGTGACAGAGTGAGACTCCATCTCAAAAACCAAAAAAAGTGGGGGGTGGGGAAGGGCAGGTAAGCTACTCCCTCAAGGAAGATGCCAAAGAAATTGTTTAGAAATATCATTTGGGAAGCCATTAGGCTGAAATGGCTCCAGTACCCTGGCTTCTTATGCAAGCAACTCAATGTAAACAGTAAAACAAACCTAAGCTTAACCAATCAGAAACCACCAACTAACTAGGAGGATTCCACTTGATTGATTAAATCAAGTGTGTTCTTTGTCTTGCTTCTCTGCAAACACCTCATAAAAGTTTTCCCTGCACAACCCTTCCGTGAAGCCCAAACCACTTGTGGTTTGGTGCTGCCCAATTCATGAATCACCGGCTCCTCAAATAATCTCTAAAATTTCAGTGCACCTCAGTCTGTCTTTCAACAGACCGTAGTCAAGATTTGGGGTTCCTAGAACAAAGCCAGTGAAACATTTGGGGTGAAAGTTAAGGCAAAAGAGGAGGAGGGGTGAAAGGAGTCTCACACACTCGCATGTACACAATGACGAAGTAGAGAGTCACAGGGCTGGGGATTGAGAACAAAGTCACATCCATCTCCAGTCCGTCAGTCAGTCAGTACTCCCAGTACAAAACCAAAGGCGTGAAACTAAGCCGGCTCATCCAGGAGTCTGGGACAGGCATTCCAGATAACTCAGAGAGGGGAGCAAGGTGTGGCTGGTTGATATGTTCCACCTACCCTTGTCCATCTGATCTTAACTTGTTTTTAAGTAACTTCTATATTTTAAATTGCTGATGCATTATATTCTTATGTATGTGGTTTTTAAAAGAATGACAAAAATCTTCAAGTAAATACAGATACATATACATGAATAATCTTTCCCATACTATTGAAAATCTATTTCAAACATAAACTTTAATGCTGCATAATATTCCACCAAATGTATTTGACTAGTCCTCTATCTACTTGTATTTATGTGAATATCTGTGTGCATAATCTGCTTATTTCTAAAAAGGTGGATACCTAAAAGTAGACCTGTGTGTCCGTAGATACAAACAACTTTAAGATTCTTGATACATATTGTTCAGTTTCCCTCATAAAATACCTACCAATGTACAAGACCCTGGCTGTCTAGTCTTCCTAACACTGAGCATTGTGAACCACTACTGTATTTACCATCCTAACTTCATGCACAAATAAGATCAGGCAAGAGAGTGAATTTGCACAAAATAGAACAACCAAGATGAATAAGAGGAAGAACTAACAGAAGAGAAAACAGATGTAAATCGGAAGACAGAAGGGAGTTTTCTTGTTGATACCCTCAGAGAAATATAAGAAGACATTGAAACCATAAAACAAAACCATAGGCTGCTATCAAAAAGGAGCAATGGGCCGGGTGCGGTGGCTCACGCCTATAATCCCAGCACTTTGGGAGGCCAAGGTGGGTGGATCATGAGGTCAAGAGATCGAGACCGTCCTGGTCAACGTGGTGAAACACTGTCTCTACTAAAAATACA
>NW_016107423.1:2041639-2114290 GCF_001604975.1 Cebus imitator | reverse complement strand
AAAAAAAAAAAAAAAAAAGGAGCATGCTAGAAAAAGATATTCCTTGGTAATTAAAAATATTATTGCCAAAATGAGAAATTTAATAGAAGTACTGAGATGTGTAAACCTCTCATAAGGTAGAGCAAGAGAACAAAAGGCAGAAAATCAGTGGTTACTATCTGGTCTGGGCTTTCCAAACACTGAAAATAACAATATAGCTTTCAGACACTGAGCTGGGAGAGAAGGGATGGGAAAAGGTGAAGTATATGCATCCAAATCAAAAATGTCCACCTCTTAAATCAATGGGTCGAGAAAGCTGGCAAAGCAGACAGGCTAATACATATTACTTAGAATTAGGAAAGGTGTGAACCAAAAGTATCTGCAGACAGGTCTCAATCAATTTAGAAAGTCTATTTTGCCAAGGTAAAGGACGCACCTGTGGCACAGCCTTAGGAGTTTCTGACAACATGTACACAAGGTGGTCAGGGATAGCTTGCTTTTATACATTTTAGGGAGACATGTAATCAATATTTGTAAGATGTACATTTAGTTGGTCTCAAAAGGCAGGACAACTTGAAGCGTGGGCTTCCCAGTCATAAGTAGTTCAGAGACAAATGGTTGCATTCTTTTGAGTCTTTGATCAAATTTTCACTGAATAGGCAATTTCCATGTGAAGCGGGGGTAGAGGAATAGTCATTTATGGCTTGGACTGGTTCAGTGAATCTGCATTCTCAAAAACAGGACCGAAGAAGCAATCAGATATGCATTTGTCTCAGGTGAGCAGAGGGATGACTTTGAGTCTGTCCTTTGTCCTGCACCTGTGAAAATAAGCTATCAACTTACACTGCCAAGGTGAAATTCAACAGAACCGTTTTAGGGTAAAGACCTTGAGGCCCACAAGGAATTTCCTTGTGGGTAAACTGTGAGGAAGGTATGTAGCTTTTCTCTCTTTGTAGTTATTTGATTTCGAAATAAAATGGGAAGCAGGTTTGCTTGAAGCAGTTCCCAGCTTGACTTCGCCATTTGACTTAGTGATTTTGGGGTCCTCAGATTTATTTTCTTTTCACAAAGGTGACCATCAGAAGAAACAAAACTACTGATCATCATCAGGACTTGAGGTTGCAAAGTCAGCTAAGGAGAGGAGGGGAGCATGAGTTAAGTTCTCCTTTTATGTTGTAAGACAAAAGAAGCTCCCCGTAATTCCGAAGGATGAAAGGGATTTCATGATATTTGCTGTTATAGAGGTAACCATCAGAAATGCGACAAACTAAAATTGCTCATTTTAGTTTAAAATTACTGCTACTTGATTTGTAATTCTTCAGTACAGAAGACACATTAAAGCCTTCTACACTGTTCACCAGGTTCATGTGATCACATTATAAACATGAAAACTATATTTTGCAAAGACAGAGTGACATAGCAAGTTTTTCCAACATGCCAATGCATACTTAACACTGTATAGAAGCAATGGGTTGGGTTAGGAGGCATTTAAGTGAAAACAGAGTTGAAGGTTAGGCTTGAAAGCCTTTATTCTTCAATTATTTGCAAGAGACCCCTGAAGGAACCTGGGACAGGGTTAAGAGAATATGAATCTAACCCATGGTGTACTCCATAGGCATAAACAAGTAAGACCTGCAGTCAGGAAGCATATATTTGGAGAAGGGGACAGAGAATACATTTTCCAGGGGTGTGGGGAGCTACGTGGGAGGGAAGGAAGAAGGGAGAAGCAGGTAACAGAGCAGCAGTTTAGGCCAGAACTATTTGGCAGAGAAAATCTTGAAGATGGCAAGAAGGTGAAGATTTTTATTGCAGGTTCACTTGTCAAAAATTCTTGAAGAGAGCCAGAGGCCAAATTCAACAAATGAAATACTCAAAAAGTATTTTCTAGCTTTGTCCCAACACATTATGTAGTCGACATGAACTTCTGTGATGACTTGACCCCACCTATCAAAAAAGTCATTTGTTTCTTCGAACGTATTAAGACCCATAAAATTATTCAACCCCCACAATATTCAGATATACATACTTATTCTAGGAATTATTCCTTTGCAGGAAGAAAAATCTTTGCCTGAAACAAACATCTGTTGCCTGCTCATACAAAGCTATTCTCCACTTTGTTCAATTTAGTAAGATCATACATGTAGGAACACTTCTTTTTTGAGACGGAGTTTCGCTCTTGTTGCCCAGGCTGGAGTGCAATGGCGCGATCTCAGCTCACCGCAACCTCCGCCTCCTGGGTTCAAGCAATTTTCCTGCCTCAGCCTCCTGAGTAGCTGGGATTACAGGCGCACGCCACCATGCCCAGCTAATTTTTTGTATTTTTAGTAGAGACAGGGTTTCACCATGTTGACCAGGATGGTCTCGATCTCTTGACCTCGTGATCTACCCACCTCGGCCTCCCAAACTCCTGGGATTACAGGTGTCAGCCACCGCGCCCTCCTGGAACACTTTTTATTATGCATTTATTATGGTTATCCATATTACAAGCAATGTCCCAAAGTCTCACTGTCCAAAGTATTGAGGAAGAAGCTCTATTGTGGCTGCCCTTGTATTCTAATTACACATATATTGTGCATACTTTGGAAGAGTATTCTCTTGCCTGTTGGCCAGAGGTCTCTTCTTTGATTTAACCATCTTATTAAGTGAATGGATATTTAAAAAAGTATCTGCTGTCTGCTAAAAAGGGACTATCCTGGTAAACGGGAAAGTATGTTGCCTTGAAGAGACAGGATTACAGTAAAAGCACCTTGCTTTATGCTCCAGGCAGCTTGCAACTGTTGCTCTCACACAGCGTCTCCTCTTCCTCCCATACCTGAGGCACAAAGAGAATGAGAGAAAGAGGCAGGGTACTGTGGCTCACACATGTAATCCCAGCACTTGGGGAGGCCAAGGCAGGCAGATCACCTGAGGTCAGCAGTTTGAGACCAGCCTGGGCTACATGGCAAAAAACCATCTCTACTCAAAATATAAAAATTAGCCAGGCTTGGCGGAGGACACCTGTAATCTTAGCTACTCGGGAGGCTGAGGCAGGAGAATCACATGAATCCAGGAGGCAGAGGTTGCAGTGAGCTGAGATAGTGCCACACTGTATTCCAGCCTGGGTGACACAGCAAGACTCCATCTCAAACAAACAAACAAATGAAACAAAAGAAAATGAAATGCTGGGTTCAGTGGCTCATGCCTGTAATCCCAGCACTTTGGGAAACCAACAAGCGTGGATCATGAGGTCGGGAGTTCGAGACCAGCCCGGCCAACATGGCAAAACCCCATCTCTACTAAACTAAAAATACAAAAACTAGCCTGGTGTGATGGAGGGCACCTGTAATCCCAGCTACTTGGGAGGCTGAGGCAGGAGAATTGCTTGAACCTGGGAGGCAGAGGTTGCAGTGAGCCAAGATCATGCCACTGCACACCACTGTACTCCAGCCTGGGCAACAGAGCAAGACTGTCAAAAAAAGAAAGGAAGGAAGGAAGGGAGGGAGGGAGGGAAGAAAGAGAAAAATGTAAGTAATCAGCTCCCCTGCTATTTCAAACAGTTATTTGAAGGTAACCAGAATTGTTCTAGAAACTATTGGTAGTGAAAGGTTAAGTATTCTCTTTCATCTCAGAACCTCGAATCCCTACCTCCTGTGTTGCAGCTGCTAAGAAATACAAGTGCTTTTCAATACAGCATCCCTCCTAAGTTTACTCTTGTGCTGAATCAAAACTAATGAACTAAACTTACAGAATTGTTTTAAAGAAAAAGTTCATATGTAAGCAATCCAGAGGGTCACAAATGTCAATGAACATGAACCTTTGCTAAGGCATTGGGAAATTCCTTTCTTCTTCCTTTCAAAGACTAGGAGAAGGCTTAGTTCACAAGTGACACTTGAATAGAATGGCAAAAAGCTTCTGTTGTCATCCTCCTCCTTGTCATCTGCTTAACTACGGGGCCATTGTTCCTACCTGGCAGCCAGTGAGAGCCAGTTTGTTACGTAATCTGGAAGACTTTTGGGTATTTTAGATTAGGTATAGATAAAGGCTAGTTTTTAAAGTGATTTCTCGAGTTTGAGCATCTCAGCTTTTTTAATAGGTCTCTGGAACACAATGGGGCGTATAGCCAGGTACTCTTACGTATCAATTAAATTTTACTTCCAGAAAAATTTTAATTAAATGAGAAATATCTGAGAAGAATGAAATTTGGAATACAGATGTTTCTACCAAAATTGGCACCTACAGCATTTCAGTCGGTGAATTGCTCTTAGGTTTTTGTATTGTTTTGTTTTTTAAACAAAAAAGGTCTTACTCTGTTGCCCAGGCTGGTGTGCATGGCATGATCTCAGCTCACTGCAACCTGTGTTTCCCAGGTTCAAGCGATTCTCCTGCCTCAGCCTCCCAAGTAGCTGGGATTACAGGCACCCGCCACCACGCCTAGCTAATTTTTTGTGTTTTTGGTAGAGACTACTCTACCATGTAGCCCAGAGTAGTCTCAAACTCCTGATCTCAGGTGATCTGCCCACCTCAGCCTCCCGAAGTGCTGGGATTACAGGTGTGAGCCACTGTGCTCAGCCAGTTTCTTTTGTTTCTTCATCTCCCTTAACCCTTTCTCCAAGATCAATACATTACAGCTCTTTTCACCACCGTACTCTTGAAATAACTTCACTTACGACATACTTTCCCATTCTACCAGGATCGTCCCTGTTCAGCAGACAGCAGATGCTTTTTAAAATTATCCATTTCACTTAATAAGATGGTTAAATCAAAGAAGAAACCTCTGGCCAACAGGCAAGAGAATACTGTTCCAAAGTATACAGAATACATGTACAATTAGAATACAATGGCAGTGCTCTGTGAATATTCGCCATGATTTAACAAAATGTCAGCAAACCACCTGCTGTCACTAGGCTGAAAGAAACAAACGAAAACCCTCCCGAACCCACTGACTCAAAATTGTTTGAGTTATCTTGAATAATTTCAAGGAAATTGGCCAAAATATGTCGTAAGGGAAGTATGTTATCAGGGTGGCAGCAGTAGTACTCTGGTGTCCATTTCTAGGAAATTTGATTTGGGTTGTGAAGTTGCATAAGAACGGTGTGGGCATAACTTTGTCAATCTCATCTTTGAAAAGAGCAGGAAAGCAGCAATTCCATCTTTTTAAGAAGTTCCTAAGAAGTAAAGAATGGAGAATTTTATATGCAAATTCTGGAGAATTTATCTTCAATCTGCGAGAAATATTATGCTTTAATTTTTAAGGCAACAGCATTCTCCTCTGATAATTTTTAATTCTTTTACTACTGTCACTAAAAATAATTTGCATAGAGGGCTTAGGTATGAACTCTATCACTTACTAATGCCCATGCGGGGCAGGGAAAACAGTTGCATATTTAATCCTTTTCTTGTCTCGCCAAAGAAAGAAAGGAGTGTTTAAGAGAATGGGCTGGAGTCGGACTGACCTGGTTCAGACCATGGTTCCATAGTTTACGAGCTGTGTGACCTTGAGCATGTGACCTAACCTCTTTTTGTCTCAGTTTCCTCATCTTCAAAATGAGGACTGTACTATTTCCTATGGTATAGTCCAATTGGGAGCTAAACAATATAATACCCGAAAAATGCTTAGCTGGATTCCTGTTCCATTATCATTTAATTGTTTTAAAACTTTTTCTCTTATCTGTGAAAAGAGGATACTTATTTTGACTAACTTACCATGTTGATGTGAACATAACAGGGGATAAAACACTTACACACAGCTTGGTGCCTAATATGCCCTCGATAAATAGTAGTTATAATTTATTACTCTGACTTTCCAATAAAACAGCAGATGTAATTCCAAATATGGCTCCTTCCCAACGAACTTCAGAAATACTGCCATCTAGCGACACATCTTAAACCTCCTCCAAGCTTCCCTCTATTTTAGAATCTGGTTCTAGGACCATTGTTTCTGGCTTGCTGATGAAATAGGCTCACTCAGTCCTTTGAAGGTGCACTTTGGAAAAGATGGGTCACTGCTGGCCTCTGCTACCTGCCCCAGGCTCAGGCACCTGGACACAAAAGAAAAGAAAACACATTGGAAACATCAGTTCTGTGTGTTCTCGGGTTCTAACAAGCCACTTGCTTGCTTCTCCCTTAACTGTTCATGTTGACTGAGCCATGAACACCGCGTTTCCTTAAACAAAATCAATGTGAATATTAATGAAAAATCAACACGAAAAGGCACATCACAGAGTTAGCTAGGGCATTACTTCACAAAGTCATAGTATGGTCAGATCATCTTGAAGTGGAGGGTAGTTAAAACAGCTAAGGAGAGCCCTGGCAATGAAACCCCAGGTCACCTGTAACTGGAAGCCGGAGGAGTAGGGGTGTCTCAGCTAAACCACAGTGCACTGGGGTGCCGCTGAGACCACAGACTCCCAGTGGCATTTGTGTGTTCGTGAACTAGGACAGAAATTGCTCCAAAATGAGCTGGGCAGGCTGGCCCTCATCTAAACAGCAAACACAGAAAGGTGATAAATAGAGTGTCCTTAGTACCAGAGTGTCCTTAGTACTGTTCGCCTGAGTTTCATCCATCATATTTTCATAGTCTTGCTTTTTGCAGGCAAGCAGATTTCGCTACAGAGTTTCTCCAGCTTTAGGTATTTAGGACATTTCCCAATTTAGTGATAAGCTTCAGAATCTTTTGCTTCCATTACCCAGACATTACAAGTAAAATGTCTAACAGTAGAGGTAGAGAAGGAAGTCAGGCCTCAATTGCCTAGATTTCTATTTATACTTTCTGCTTGACCTTTCAGTATGAGACCCTGGTCTTCAACTCTTGGCCCCATCCTCACTTCTTCAACAAGCCTCAGTTGACCTCCTTAATGAGGTCGGGTTTTCTAGCGATGTTCTCATGGAACCAAGCATCCACTTTCTTAGCACTTACTTACATTCTATTACATGACTTTACATTTATATGGCTGATTACTTGATTGATGTCTCTTTCATGCACTTGACTCTAAGCTCCATGAGAGCAGGGGTCCTGTCTGCTTTTGCCTAACATTGCATGCCCAAACTTAGCATAAGCCTGGCCCAGTGCAGATGCTGAATAAATGAAGAGGGGGGAAATCACTTATTGCTGACACTTAATGACCCCCCAAAGCTAAATATGTTGCTGAATGGAAATGGACGTGTGCTAAAGGACCTTAGGACCCATTCACTGTCCATCTGCATGCTGGTTAAAAAGGACTTCCTCATACATGTCAGGGGTCTTTTTAGGGAGAAAAACAAGAACTATAGTAAAAGAAGAGGGAAAGTAATACCTCATTCCTCTTTCTTTCTAAAACCAGATTCCACTTAGGGCTTATGTCAGAAGGTAACAATCTCCTCCAAAAGTCGACTTTGGATTTTATTTAAATGATCAAAATTCAATTTTATATTTGTGGCATGAAATCAGCTGGGATACAAGTTTTAAAATAAGGATAAAATAGTTTTGCTACTTGTACTATTTTTCTATTTCTTTACATGATCATGGTCTTTTAAAAATCACCTTACACATGAATTTGAATTGATAAAACTTCTTATCTGGTTTTGGGGAAAAAGCAAGATGTGAGCATGTCTGTGTAATTATGTAAAACAACCTCAGAAAATGTAAAGTCAAATAGCTTGATTTTTTTAGAGTTTTCAAATTAAATAGATAAGCTTTGTGTGAGAGGGAAAAATTCACCGAGGAGTCTATTTTCCCCCTTCAAGTTAGTTAAATGCTATTTTTTTGTTTGTTTGTTTTTGTTTTTTGAGACAGAGTCTTGCTCTGTCACCCAGGCTGGAGTGCAATGGCATGATATTGGCTCACTGCAACCTCCACCTCCCAGGTTCAAGCAATTCTCCTGCCTCAGCCTCCTGAGCCGCTGGGATTACAGGCACCTGCCGCCACGCCCAGCTAATTTTTGTATCTTTAGTAGAGATGTAGTTTCACCATCTTGGCCAGGCTGGTCTCGAGTTCCTGACCTCATGTGATCCACCTGCTTCGGCTTCCCAAAGTGCTAGGATTACAGCAGTGAGCCACCGCGCCCAGCTAATTAAATACTGTTTTATAGATCTGATACTGAGATAACGGTCCATACAGAACAGATTGCTTTCAGGTCAGCACCCAACATACATGGAAGTCAGTTTTCACTGCATTGATAGAGGGAAATGGGAAAATGAGGTACAAAAGAACATAAAAAGCAATGGAACATTTAAAAAAAAATCATTGTGTCAAGAAAATAGCCATTTGTTTCCAGATTATGCATTACAGAATTTCAGTTTTAGCCTTGTCCTTTCGACTTAGTAACACTGAGCCTAAGCTATTCTCTGTGTTGCCAAATATTCAAGTATTTTTAAAATGATAACATAGATGCCGAGCACGGTGGCTGACACCTGTAATCCCAGCACTTTGGGAGGCTGAGGCGAGTGGATCACGAGGTCAAGAGATCGAGACCATCCTGACCAAAATGGTGAAACCCCATCTCTACTAAAAAGTACAAAAATTAGCTGGGCATGGTGGCGCTCGCCTGTAGTCCCAGCTACTCAGGAGGCTGAGGCAGGAGAATTGTTTGAACCTGGGAGGCGGAGGTTGTAGTGAGTTGAGATTGTGCCACTGCACTCCAGCCTGGCCCCTGACGACAGAGCGAGACACTGTCTCAAAAAAAAAAAAAAAAAAAAAAAGAAAGATAACATAGAGTGGAGAAATCAAAGAAATGGCCCCTTTTCTGAAGGCAATTATATATTTCCATGAGTAACGTGTTACATTTGTTATCGGAGAAAAGGCAACAGACTTCTTACTCTACAAAGTAAACCCATTTTATTTTCAGAATATTTTTGTTTGAGAAAATTAATTTAATCTTTTCTCTTTGGTGGGTGAAGAGGGACATGGAAACAAACAAAAAATACATATGTATACATACGTATCTATTTCTTTTCATATTCAGTGTTCTGATACAGTGGCACATTACAGTATATTCTGGAGGGCTGCAGTGGATTATGGAACTTGAAAACCTCTACTTCCTTCTGCCTAATGAAATACTTGTAATGGAGTCAGGTAAAATTAAGGGGTGATTAAGCATCTGACAGCAATAGTTTTATAGGTTTCGTTTGATTTAAGGAGTACAGCGACAGGCTGGTATCATAATCTAGTTGTTGGAAATTAGCTTTAAACACTCTGGTAGCCATATCAAATGAGTAATGTCCAAAACTCTTCTAAATGGGCTTGAAAAACCATGAGCTAGATAGGCTTAGGAATTTTAGAAAAGAAATCTCTCTCGGTAAGCAAGGCAGGACCTTGTATTATACTGAGCCCCATGATATTCTGGTTCCCGAAAGACAAGCTTCATGTAATCACTCATGGTTCCTTCTTCAGTGTGTTATTCTGTGAGTATACACAGAATGAGAGTTCAGTGAATCACAATCTATTCATGATGGTTCTGGCATTCTATCAGTCTCACATCTTAACATGTGAGTTCTAAGATCATTGTGCTATCTCAAAAGTATGCATTTTATTTCTAGTTTTTACTAGATTAAAAAAAATCTTGGCATGGTATGGTGGCTCATGCCTGTAATCCCAGCACTTTGGGAGACCTAGGCAGGTGGATCACCTGAGGTCAGGAGTTCGAGACCAACCTGGCCAACATGGTGAAAGCCTGTCTCTACTAAAAATACAAAAATTAGCCAGGCATGGTGCCATGCACCTGTAATTCCAGCTGCTCAGGAGGCTGAGGCAGGAGAATTGCTTGAACCCGGGAGGCGGAGTTTACAGTGAGCCAAGATCGTGCCACTGTAGTCCAGCCTGGAAGACAGAGCAAGACTCCATCTCAAAAAAAAAAAAAGAAAACATCTTTATAATGTGATGCCTTTTTGGATAGAGTTAGGACTTCTAGGACCCTTATAAACAGTGTTTGCTAAGCTGCATATGTGTCTAATCTGCCCTTTGAAATTAATGGCCCTAATTACATGACCGATGTACTTTACAGATTAAGTGAAATCACCGCAATCTAATGACCTTAGTGCATTCATACCTGGCATGTTCTGAGTAATGTGGTTACTTTCATTTTTATGTGAGTATATATATTACATTATCACCACATCTTAGCCCATTAATCCTTAGTGTGGTCTTAGGGAAATAAAAGGAAATATGGGCAGGTTCAGTGCTGATAAAGGAACTGAAATTAGGGTTTCTACAAATGTAATGGTAGACTGGTTCCTGTTTCAGAGTCAGACTGGCAAAAATAACTGAGGGAAGAAGATAGAATTAGCATCAAAGAAGTAAAATTACAATATTTTCTTATCCTGCACTGGCAACAACAGTTAAATTTGAGTTCTTTCCAGTTCCCTAAAGGACCAGGCTTTCTCTTGGTTATAATATGCATGGATGTATTCCTAAGAAACTATATAATCTAAATTTGTACAAGACTAACTGTTTCACAAATACATGAAGGAAGTAGTTCTCTTTCTCTCCTAAAAAATACATAATGTGACACTCCTATGTCGCTTGTGTCTTGTAATTAGTTCTATAGTATGTCACAAGGAATTTGTTACTATTCACAGCCGAAGTATCAAGGTTTGTGAATTATTTACTTTAAAAAAATACTGAGTGTGTGAAAGATTTTCCCTACAATAAAATCACATTTATTAATTTCCATTTGACTGTGCTTCCTTGAGTGGGACAGAAAAGGATGAAATTTCAGCTGTTATATTGGGAATTGTCTTAATCTGTGCCCTAAGTTTGCCAAAGCTCAGGTGGTTGATTGTTGGTGTGCTGTTTATAGTCGCGGTGTGATAGTCACGTGACTGTGATGTTTCACTAGCCCCACAAAATTGTTTTCAGTTTTGTCAAGATCTAGGTCTGCTCATGGGGGTGTGGGGCGTGTGCATGTCAGCCCTCATGTGCGTCGAGGTGGTAAAAGAGACAGAAATAAATCCTGTGAAATAATTATGCACTCTTTAACATTTTTAAACTCACAGAATTCTCTGACACCCAAGAGCTGGCCAACTGACCATGGAAATAAGTCTGGGCTTACACCTAGCATAGCATTTGATCATTCTACAACTGTAATTGCTTGCTGACCTGCCTGTATCTCTTGAGTTCCTTAAGGATGACAACAGTGTCTTACATACAGAACATACCCAATAAATACTTGTTCGGTTAGTTTCAATAGACATTATTTTTTTTTAAATGTATAAAATGTGAATTTATACAAAAGCCGAATAGGAAGTCAATTAACGTTACAAATTCCTTGACAGAATGTGTGCTTAAAATTAGCTTAGAAGAGTCCACACACAAAATGGACTTTTTAAAAAAATTAAAATCATTTTTTTTCTTTACTCATTTTATTTTATTATTTTGGAGATGGGGGTCTCACCGTGTTGACCAGGCTGATCTCCAACTCCTAGCCTCAAGCAATCCTCCCATCTTGGCCTCCCAAAGTGCTGGGATTACAGGTGTGAGCCACTGTGCCCAGCCAACTCTTTTTCTTAAAGGCAAGCATATTTGTACTTACTCTTAAGGAATTTCTAAATCTTTACTAACATTAATTTAATTTAATTCAACCAATGTTGTTGAGTGTCTATTCTGTGCAAGATTTTATGAAAACATGATGAACTAGACATACTTCTTATTTTCAAATATTAGATGTGCAAATAAGTAATTGTAATATAGCATGAGAAGGGTAGTTATATATATATGCACATATATATGTGCATATTATATATATACATATGTATATGTAAAATATCTAGTTAGCCTAAAGGAGGGAAGATCGAGCCTACTAAGACAAGTTCTGGAAGTCTTCCTGACAGAAATGATATTTAGGCTGAAGCCTCAGTGATGAATAGTTGGTGATTAATGAGCAAATCATGAAGAAGGTGAAGACAATCATCCTGGGCAAGTAGCACAGCATCACAAGTACAAGCACAGAGACATGGAACATCATGGATGGAGACAGATATGCGGGGGGAATGTGCTGAAACGTGGTTAGAGAGGCAGGCGGGTTCCAGGTTATGTAGGGTATGACGCAGTATGACACTCTGAGGAGCTAGCGCTCAATTCCACAGCCAAGCATTCTAAGCCTAATATGAACACAATTATATTTGTGTTCTCAGAAGCCCACCAATGTGGCAGGAGGATGATCAGAATGAGAATTGCCCTGACATTTATTTTACAGATGATAAGGCAGGAACTTCTAAAAAAAAAAATGCCAGACAGCGCCACAAGAAATACAGAGAAAGAGGTAGACTTAAGAGTCATGAAGCAAATCTACAGAACTTGGAGGTGCGTGGTGATGGGGTGGTGATGAGTGTTACGCCAGGCTATTAGCATCTCATTAACATTCCTTAGATCCCCAGACAAGAACTTCTGCATTTCAGCATCTCAAAATCACCCAAGGAGCTGTTTGAAACCCTGAAGCCCAGATGCATGAAGTCAAAATCTCTGGAAGTGAGAGGCTATGTCATTGTGATTCCAATGTGCAGTCAAGGCTGAGAAGTACTGGTATAGACGAAGACTCTTCCTCTAAGTTATTTGAGAAGAAAATGAGCCCTTAAGTGACCCATCCAAAGTCACAGATAATGGGAAATAAAATCCAAGCCTCCCATTTCCCAGCCCAGTGATCTGACCACCAGATTGAATTACACCTAAGAACATCAGCAGATCATTAACCAGCACTGATGAATCAGGTCCACGGCATTGATTTATTCATACTCCAGTGTGCCCAATGCTAGCAGAAGCTGACTATACTAAGAAATAGAAGATACTTGCCGGGCGCGGTGGCTCAAGCCTGTAATCCCAGCACTTTGGGAGGCCGAGGCGGGTGGATCACGAGGTCAAGAGATCGAGACCATCCTGGTCAACATGGTGAAACCCCGTCTCTACTAAAAATACAAAAACATTAGCTGGGCGTGGTGGCGCGTGCCTGTAATCCCAGCTACTCAGGAGGCTGAGGCAGGAGAATTGCCTGAACCCAGGAGGCGGAGGTTGTGGTGAGCCGAGATCGCGCCATTGCACTCCAGCCTGGGTAACAAGAGCGAAACTCCGTCTCAAAAAAAAAAAAAAAAATAGAAGATCTTTTACTTCTTGAGATGATGACGTTCATGATGATGACAAAATACTTAGAAAAACATAATACTCCTAAATGTAAAGCCAAATAACAAACAATGCAAGATACAATTAATGCTAGAAAGAATTCAGAAAAAAAATGAGAGTTAACACTGAAAAAGGTCGTTCAAGGAGGAGACAAGACTCATCAGAATATAAACTTGACATTATGAGTATTTCAAAAGACAATGAATAACATTTCATAAACTTTTACTAGCATTCCAATTAATTCTGACAGGTATGCACATAAGTTACTTAGTATTGCTTTTACTGGGGAAGATGTAGTAGATTCAGGGGGAGCTTACTGCTCTTGCACAATTTTTTGTTATAAATAAAAATGTAGAAACAGTCATTTTATTCACAGAAAGATTGGATCAACTGGAGAAAAAAAAATCCAATTAACAGTGAAGCAAGATGAGTTATTATTTATAAGCTCATGCAGTTGGGAAGAATGCTTTCAAAGTGTTTCTTCAGAGTAGATAATCTGTTTAACTAGCGTAGTGATAATATTCGCCATGCCTATATGTAAATATCATGAAAGTACAAATTTAATACTCAAGAGTTTATTTTGAGAATCTGAAAAGGCCAATTTTCTATACTACTACAGTAATTCATCACCCCATAACCATCATTCCTTTATCCTTCTCTCCTTTGTATGTGCATTGAACAAAGCTTTCATCTTTCCTGTGATACTCTCCTCATCTTTTGAGTTTTAGATATCTAGATACAATCTTCTACCCTGTCCACTCCCATAAATGCCCACTCCTGTTGGGAGAATCCATGGTGAGTGGTGAAGAGCATGGACACTGGCCTCAGACCACCTGGGTTTAAATCCTGGCTCTATCATTTACTAGCTAGATAGTTTTGAGGAATTTATTCAAAATTATTCAACCTCTTTGTGTTTCAGCTTCTTCATCCCTAAAATGAGAATAATAATAGTATCTATCTCAAAAGGTTGTGATGAAGATATTTCAATCAGTTAAGACTTACAGAGTGCTTATAACAATTTCTGAATACAGCATGTAGCCAATAAATATTGGTTATTATTACAGTGTCCTGTGCTAGCAGGACGATATTTCATGGAAGGGTTTTGAGAGACAGATGACATAGAAATAAAGTGAAAGGTAAAAGCATAACAATATACACTACAACCAAGAAATTTGGCCTTGGCCAGGCATGGTGGCTCACGCCTGTAATCCCAGCACCTTGGTTGGGAGGCTGAGGCGGGTGGATCACCTGAGACCAGGAGTTTGATGGCAGCCTGGCCAACATGACGAAAATCTATCTCTACTAAAAACACAAAAATTAGCTAGGAGTGGTGGCATGCACCTGTAATCGCAGCTACTCAGGGGTCTGAGGCCGGAAAATTGCTTAAACCCGGGAGGCGAAGGTTGTAGTGAGCTGTGATCGCACCACTGCACTCCAACCTGGGTGACAGTGAGATTATCTCAGAAACCAAAAATTCTTAGTCTTTTTCCTGATGAACTTCATACTTGGAGTAAAATTCAAGAGAACTTCTGCAACCTCTCTTTCACTTTTATAGCTGTAAAATGATGTTAGTACTTTCTTGCCCTCTTCAAATTGACATTAGGATTCATTCTATAATATATAGATCGATGCAAAAGTAACAGTGGTTCAAAAGTAACTTACTGTTAATGGGAAAAACTGCAATTATTTTTGCATCAACCTAATATAGAATTAATACTTTTTGATTAATATTAATTAATATTTGAAGGTTGTGTTTTACAGGTACAAAATATTATTTTTTTCAGTATCTTAATTTCTGTCCAAAAGTTTCAGAAAGAACAGGGAGCTACTTCTGATGGACTCCTCAAAGAGCCGACCACCACATTCTTTGTTCAACTTGGCAGATTTTGAGCTCCGTGGGTGCTAATTGTCTAATATTAATGCACATAGAGTGAAGACAGATGAAGGCCCTATCAAGAGACTGTGTGAAAGAACAAAGGATTGTGACAGTTTCCTTTTAAGGAAAGTGGCATTGTCCTGACGCATCTTTTAAAATGCCCAAATACAACCACCATGTGTCTCATGACATTGTTACCTATGTCAAAGCATTAAATTGATGCCTCGTTGAATTCAAAGTGATCCCATCTCTAAGCTCAATGTCTTTAAGAGTGATAAACCCAAGGGTTGCGGAGGATATTCAGTGCACAGCCCTGGGGAATAAAAATGTATGTCAAACATTGATTTATTAAGTAATTTCTGTGAAAGCTGCACCTAAGAGATACATCACCGGGGCTGAGTTATTGGCAGAGGACGTCCCAAGCCACATGGAAGCATCCCAAGCTTCTTGAATTTACAGCTCGCTGAAAGAAAGAGGGGAAAGAACTGCTGAGAGAAAACCACTGTTCCATTTAGGTGGCTTGATAAATTGTGATTTGTGGCAAGCACGTGTTTCAAAGCCACTGTGTTTTATGAGTTCTTGCCTTTGCCTGTCACACGGAACCACGTGTTCTCGGAGGAGGGTCAGGGAGGGCTGCAGGAGCTCTGTGTCTGCCACGTGCATTTTCCACGGAGTGGCATCTTCCCCATCAGATCACTGTCACTCTAGGCCCTGAGCTATACCCCAAATCTGTGAAAACAGATATTAAATTATTCCAAATAACAGTTTCTGTATGATTTCATTTCAAAGACTTTTAAAGCTAAAAGGAACCTTAGAGATAGTGCAGTGACAACCTTCTTATTTTATAGATTGAAAAATGAAGACTCAGAGAAATGATAAGCCTTGGCCAAGACCACAAAGCCAGGCCCTGGTTAAGTGAGGACTGGAGTCCAGTGCCTCAGACCTAGACCAACAGCCTTCCCCTGCTTGAGCTGATGTCTGCATCACTGAAGTTGGATTATACTAAAGCTTACTGCCCTTTGCTTGAGGGCCTGATTTATTACCCTCAACACAGCTTATTAGGAAAACTCAAACACACAAACAAAGAAACAAAAAACAACAAAGGATTGATGAGCTAGCCATTGTAGATTATAGTAAATTTATGGGCAAAAACCCTAAAATGCAGGCTACTTTTTTCTTTTTTTTTTTCGACACACAGTCTTGCTCTGTCACCAGGTGCCAGGCTGGAGTGCAGTGGTGCGATCTCGGCTCACTGCAACCTTCGCCTCCTGGGTTCAAGCAATTCTTCTGCCTCAGCCTCCTGAGTAGCTGGGGTTACAGGCACACGCCACCATACCCAGCTAATTTTTGTATTTTTTAGTAGAGACAGGGTTTCAGCATGTTGGCCAAGCTGGTCTCAATCTCTTGACCTCGTGATCTGCCAGCCTTGGCCTCCCAAAGTGCTGGGATTACAGGCATGAACCACCATGCCCCTCCCAGGCTACTTTTAAATAGGAAGAGAATAGGCCAGGCTCCGTGGCTCACACCTGTAATCCCAGCACTTTGAGATGCCGAGGCAGGCATACCACTTGAGATCAGGAGGTTGAGACCAGCCTGGCTAACATGGCAAAAACCCAATTCTACTAAAAATACACTCACACGCACACGCATGCGTGCACACACACACGCACACACGTGCGCGCACACACACACACACACAGACACACACACACAGCTCCTCAGGAGGCTGAAGCAGGAGAATCCCTTGAACTCAGGAGGCAGAGGTTGCAGTGAGCTGAGACTGCCACTTTCCTCTAACCTGGGCAACAGAGAGAGCCTCTATCTCTGAACACAAACAAACAAAAAAATAGGCAGAGAATAATACTATTAAATGGTTTGATTAAAAAGTGTTAGCTCTCAACCAGGTAACATACAGCATTCTGGAGTGAGAGGGATCAGTAAACATACTGTTTGTGAAGATTTCAAACTCACTGGCCTCATCTAAAATATTTACAATCTATTTCCAAATCGTGTTTTATTTCACTGACTTTCTTATGATTCCACCAGAAACACAGACCTAGTCAACCACAAGTATTTCTTTCATGTCTATTACATACTGTTTAATATAATTCTCAGTGATAAGCCGAAGAATACTTGAAGTATGTTTGAAAAACCAATGCAAAATTAGCTTTAAAAATGCAACTTTATATCACCCACCTAAGACCAGATGTGTGTTCTACACAAGATGCTTATTAACATAGAACATTGAGTTTCTATTCTCATTTTTCTTTCCCACTTTCTCTCTATGTAAACATGCATGCTCACACACAAACATATCTGTGTAGATACATGTGTATATAGAGATATATCTATTGACATCAAGTTGTATGTGTGTGTATATGTGCATGTCTACATATACTAGGGTGCGTGCGTGTGTGTATTGCAGTAGTTCCGTCAAAGTAGTGGCTTTATATGTACACAGACTGAGTAGTTTAGTGTTCTGGAGAGATCGACAGTTACATATATGTATTGTGTGTATCTATCTCTCTACCTATCTATACCATCTTCCTTGACCTTGGCTTTGTTCTTGGAGCATAAAGTAGCCGAGGTACCAAAAAGCAAACTTGTCTTTGATTTTGGAATCTTAACTTGTTAAGGCTTTTAAAAGCTTGGAAATCTTTGAAGGGAATCATCTCCCAACATACAGTGAATGAAAATCCGTAACTGAAATGTCATTGCTGTGTAATAAACAACAAAGTAAACCTTGAGTCTAATCAACTTTCATTTAACTTCCATCTTTCAGCAGCAAGTTCCGGTTTTCCTAAAGCATTTTCCTTCTGATGCTTAGAGTTATATGAAGCCAGGAGATCAGCTTCATATCCTGCAGGATGGTGTATTGTAGAGAACAAGAGCAGGGCTGTTGCAGTAATGGGAGAAGGCAGCACCTACTTGAACTGCTTCACAGACTTCAATGTTTGTCTGGACCAATGTTAATATCTGGAAGTCTACTGGTAATAAATTATGCTGATCCTCTTAAACTAAACAAACAAACAGAAGCTATTTTTTCTCTTTGAATAAGTAATTTTATAGGGAAGAAAAGACTGACTTTCTAGTCACTTTCCTAGACTCCATAACTGACTCTGAAATAAACTGACAGATTAACAGGAGAAAAAATACACAAATGTATTAATTTTTAATTTCATGTGCATGGGGACATCACAGGAAAATAAGGTGAACACCCAAAGAAATGGTGAGATTTGGGAGTTTGTATACCATCTTAATAAGGGAAGAGGGGTAGGGAGAGGTAGGCCACATGGGAGAGAGCAAATGACTTTTAAGAAAGATGAGGACAGGCGCACAGGCTCACGCCAGTAATCCCAGCACCTTGGGAGGCTGAGGCTGGTGGATCATGAAGTCAGGAGATCAAGACCAGCCTGACCAAGATATTGAAACCCCATTTCTACTAAAAATACAAAAATTAGCTGGACGCAGTGGCAGGCATCTGTAATCCCAGCTACTTGGCAGGCTGAGGCAAGAGAATCACTTGAATCTGGGAGTCGGAGTTTGCAGTGAGAAGAGATGGCACCACTGCACTTCAGCCGGGCAACAGTGTGAGACTCAGTCTCAAAAAAAAAAAAAAAAAGATGAATGAGCATTTAGAAGCATAAATGTGATAATAAGATCACTTGTGACAAAGTTTGCCTGGGTGTGGTATCAATTTCCAGTAACCTCTCACATTTTGTTTGTTTGTTTTTGTTTTGTTTTGACAGAGCCTTGCTCTGTCACCCAGGCTGAAGTGCAGTGGTGGGATCTTGGCTCACTACAACCTCCACCCCCTGGGTCCTAGCAATTCTACCTGCCTCAGCCTCCTGAGTAGCTGGGATTATAGGTACTTGCCACCATGCCCAGCTAATTTTGTGTATTTTTTGTGGAGAAGGGGTTTCACCATGTTGGCCGGGCTTATCTTGAACTCCTGACCTCAAGTGATCTGCCCTGTCCTGTCTTTTAATAAGCGCCAATCTTCTCCTATTGATGAAATTCCCAGGGAGGGGATTAATGACAATGGAGTCAATTTTGAAGGATCTGTCTTTAGGCAGATAGGATAATTCAGAGAAAGCCTCTCTTTGCATTTGCTGCTTTTCAAGTGCCCTCAGCTCAAAATAATCAATATAGTTAGCCCTTGGTTATCCCTGGAGATTGGTTCCAGGATGTCGACACTAAAATTTACCAATGTTCAGGTCCCTCATATTAATGGCTAGGCATAGTGGCTCATGCCTGTAACCCTGGCACTTTGGGAGTCTGGGGCAGGAGGATCACTTGAGGCCATGAGTTTGAGATTAGCCTAGGCAACATAGCAAAACCCCTTATGTACATATAAATTTAAAAAATATCTGGCCAGGTGCAGTGGCTCAAGCCTGTAACCCCAGCACTTTGGCAGGCTGAGGCGGGTGGATCACGAGGTCAGGAGATAGAGACAATCCTGGCCAACATGGTAAAACCTGTCTCTACTAAAAATACAAAAATTAGCCCGGTGTGGTGGCGCACACCTATAGTCCCAGCTACTCAGGAGGCTGAGGCAGGAGAATGTCTTGAACACAGCAGCAGAGGTTGCAGTGAGCCAAGATCATGCCATTGCACTCCAGCCTGGCAACAGAGTGAGAATCCTTCTTAAAAAAAAAATATATATCTGGACACGACTGGACATGCGTGGAGGCCCAGCTGCTCAGGAGGTTGAGTTGCCGGAGCTTCACTTGAGCCCAGGAGATCATGGCTGCAGATTGTGCCACTTTACACCAGCCTGGGCAACAGAGCAAGAACTCCATCTATTTTTTAAAAACTAAATATATGTACACATATTATATACATATATACACACACACATATGCAGGATATATGCAAATACTACACCATTTTGTAACATTATACATACACATATATACACACACACATATTACTATAACGTGTGTGCATGTGTGTGTGCATGTATATATGTGCACACACACAAACATGTACACACACACACATGCACATATATATATAAAATATGTGGGTCCCTGGCGAGGGCCCCACCCTTGAGCCGAAAAGCCTAATACCTCACCCCAAAGTGAGAGCTTACATCCCTGTTTTCCCACTCAAATATTGCCTTTTCCAAAATCACCCATGCTCCCCCCCCACAAAAACCCCAGGTTAAGCCGGCAGAGAGGAGAAGTCGTTGGACATTGGAGACTACAGTTGGATGTTGGAGAAAAGCAGCTTGATTTCAGAGGGACAGCTTGATGGTGTAGCTTCAGAGAGGAGCCTGGCCGGGCATGGCTGGACTCCAGGGGACGATTACCTTCCCACTTTGTCCCCTTTTCAGCTCCCCTTAGCACTGAGAGCCACTTCATCAGCAATAAAATCCCCTGAGTTTATCATCTTCAATTCATTTATGCAACCTCATTTCTCCTGGATGCTGGACAGGAACTCGGGTGCCACAAGTGCAGGTGCAAAGGGCTGTCACACTGACCCTCCACTGAGTGATTAACACTTAAGCTACCCACAGGGAGCAAAGGTAAAAGAGCACTGTAACACTCCTTCTGGGGCTACAGGAGTCATGGGCACCCGCACCTGCAGATGCCACCATGGGGCTGGTACAAAGTTTGTGCTTGCCAGTGCCCAAAAGCACTAGCCCCAGCTCCTGTACCTGCTCACCTGCCTGCTCCCCGTCCCACGAGGGGTGGAGTGCAGTAGGTTGAGTGAGTGGAATTTGCTCTTTCCAGTGCCCATTCACTCCAGTTCCTGCCCATGGAAAGGTCAAGGAATATCCTGCTTCATTAGGACCCTCAAATCCCTACACTGAAGGGAAAAGTCAAGCCAGGAACTGCTTAGGACCAACCTGTCTCCCTTTCTATTCAAAGTCGTTACTATGTTCACTGAGATAAATGCATATCTAACTGCCTCCTTTGGAAAGGCTGATCAGAAACTCAGAAGAATGCAACCATTTATCTCTCACCTACCTATGACCAGGAAGCTCCCTCCCCACTTCGAGTTGTCCCACCTTTCCAGATGGAACCAATGTACATCTTACATATATTGATTGATATCTTGTGTCTTCCTAAAATGTGCCCGGATCACCTTTGGGCACATATCAGGACCTCCTGAGACTGTGTCATGGACTTGCATCGTTAACTTTAGCAAAATAGACTTCCTAAATTGACTGAAACCTGTCTCACATATTTTGAGTTAACACACGTGTGTGTGTGCGTGTGTGTATGTGTGTGTACGGTAATAAAATTGTATAGTATTTGCATATAATCTACATACATCCTTCTATATACTTTATATCATCTCTAGATTAGTTATAATACCTAATATAATGTAAATGTTGCAAAAAAGAGTTGTTATAGTATATTGAGTTTTTATTTGTATTATTTTTATTGTTATTTTGTTGTTGTTTTCTCTGTTTTGAATGTGTTTTGATTTGAATTAGCTGAATACTTGGCTACAAAACCCACAGATAAAGAGGGCTGACTGCATATCAAAACAGTATATTTTGGGGTTGTATGTCCTGAACTCCTTGACAGTCATATTTTGGGATGGCATATTCTGGACTCTAATAATACAGATTTATTTCAGACTAACATAAAATACTAATAAGCAAAAGCAGAGAAATAAAAATAACTCATAATCCCACCACCCACAGATAAGTACCATTATGTATACAGTTCTTAGGTCTCATTTCTTTTTTTCTAAGAAGGAAATGTGTACTATATTATATGTTTTATAGCTAGCTTTTCTTATTTCTCTGCATATATATAAATATTCTGCTTTTACATCATTTTCGATATCCGTTCCATATTCCCTTGGAAAGATGTTTGCTTTTGTTCTACAAATCCCCTTGTGTCGGACATTCTGTTTAGTTTCAATTTTCTGATAGAATAAGCAATGGTGCATTGAACTTCTTTGTAGGTGAATCTTAGGACAAATTAATGATTTACGCCGTTTCTTAGGATGCTTTAGAATTGCTGGTTTTAAAATATGCTAATTTTAATCTTTTTGATATTATTTCCAACCTGCTTTATTAAAAGGCGATACTAAAGCGAAATCTCAGCAGTACAGCCTACATACCATCACTCGTTTTTAGCCACTTTCTATTTCACAATGAACTCCGACGTCTTCCATATAGCTACTCTGAACGCTGAATGGGCTCATCATTTCTCTCAACACTGCCAATGCTGGTTATTATCATTTTGTTTAATCTTTGGCAATGCGATAGTCGGAATTCAACAGAGGGCACTGCAATAGTATAGGTCCTCTTACTAAATGGAGCATTTAATGAGTACTTGCTCCTCAGAATGAGCACCCGTTGTGTGACAATCCTGTGCTACGTGGTTGGATATGAAGGCGGACGTGATGTGGTCACTGCCTCCAGGAAGCTTTAGCTTAAGTTAACGGCATTAAGCCCCCAAGGATGAAGTAGGGGGTGTTTAAGGGGAAGCCGTTTTAAAGAGGGTGAGTGCAAAACGTGTGGTGAGCCGCAGGACCACGTGTATTCAAATGTATGCCTTGGGCCGCGCTGCTGTGGTTTCACACCACTTGGCACCGCTGAGCAGGCTGGCAGTGTGGCTGCTTAAATTTGTAATACATTGTTCATTTCTGCATAAAGGAACAACGGAGCAGCAATTTTTCCTTCCTAATATTCAGTTACCACTGTCCTTTATGTGAAAAGAGAACAACGGACTCTCTCCCATCTGCGTCTTTGAAACGCTCTCCTCCTGGGGAGGCCACTGGCCTGTGGTTGTGCAGCACAGCAGACATGCTCATTTTCGTCATCAGGTCATCGCGTTCCCTGCAGGTGTGTGGCTCATCATAATCCTCTATACTTGCACTTAACGCTTTTTTTTTTTTTTTGCAAGATTAAAAATGCACATGTAGGGCATATCATGAATCCCCAATGTCAGTTAACTGAACTGTGTGTGTATTTTTGCAGCTGCTGACTCTTGAGACACTTGCTTGGAAAGAAGACAAAAGTTTTGAATGTACCTTTCTGTAATTCAGTAAACATACAGAGTTTGTATTGAAAAAAGAAATTAAGATTTTTAAATTCAACAGCCTTGCCAAAGGGGACGGTGGGCACAAACACACTTGTTCATGAAAAGATCTGTTTCAAATGTTTTCCTGGAAGCAAGAACCAGTATCTGGAAGGTAGGCAGCATTTGCTCTTTTTTTTTTTTTTTTGAGACAGAGTTTCGCTGTTGTTGCCCAGACTGGAGTGCAATGGCACGATCTCGTCTCACCGCAATCTCCGCCTCCTGGGTTCAAGCAATTCTCCTGCCTCAGCCTCCTAAGAAGCTGGGACTACAGGCACGCACCACCATGCCCAGCTAATTTTTGTATTTTTAGTAGAGACGAGGTTTCACCTTGTTGACCAGGATGGTCTCGATCTCTTGACCTCGTGATCCACCCGCCTCGGCCTCCCAAAGTGCTGGGATTACAGGTGTGAGCCACCGCACCCGGCCAGCATTTACTCTTTAAGGAAAATTAAAGTTTTAAAGAAATGCAATGCTTTGTACTCATTTCTTTTTTAAAGATAATTCCAAGTAGAAAAATCTGGAAAGAATCCATTGTGCAGTGTGTCTTTCTGACTGGAGGGTGTAGGTGGTACCATCTCCCCTGCCCTGGAGGACTTCCCTACTCCACCTAGGGGCTCTCATCCATATACTTCCTGCCTGGAATCCTCATGAAGCTGCTTTTAGCTTCTACCCCACGTCCTCTTGCTAAGCAGCATAGTAACTACGGCTCACATCACCTCCACGGACTGTATTCATCATCCTGGGAAGTAAAAAAAAAACGTGGAGGAAAGGCCCCTATTACAGAAGATGAGGTGCAAAAATACGCCACACCAACGTGTGGCACTTTGACATACTTAGTGAAGCATGCTGAAGGAAATTGGGAAAACCTCAGAAGCAGGACAGTCTCCCTGACTTTGTCCCACCCCTTCTCCCCTACAGTGGGACATAGAAACTAAAATTCCTGTTGTCCTTCTCTCCCCTGAAGTGGGTCATAAAACCTAGGAAGGTTACTATCTGACCTACACCCACCCTCCTCCCCTGAAGATTCTCATGTGACAGGTATCTTGTCCTATAGCTGGAGGGAGGGAATGCCACACAGAGAGGCCGAGAGGACACTGAACAAACAGGCCTTGCCAAGTACCCCTGCTTATTACCATTTGATCATATTCTTTTGCCTCCCGTCATACTTCTGCATGGCTGTCCATGAAAATACACACTTTTTCTGGGGGCTTCGAGCCTTCATTACTGAACGTGCCTATGTCACCTAAAACTTACATTAAATAAATGTGTTATGCTTTTCTCTGCTAATCTGTATTTTGTTATATGGGTCTCAGCCACGAACTGTGATGGATAAGGGAAGGATACTGCATTTTCTCTGCTATACAGATGAAGAAGTTGCCACAACTCAGCAAAAATCAGTGACTTTCCAAGGTGCCATCTTTTCTGAAGGATGCTCCAGGCAGCCTGAGTGCACACGCAAAGAACTGGGAGGCCGCAACTCATTCTGCACCTGAACCTGCAGGAAGAAGTTCTGGGAACGTCAGAGGCGAGTTGTAGGACTCTTAGCAATAACCTCTGCTGCAGGGTGGAAGAAGCTTCTGCCTGGAAGGCCAGGGGAAGGAGGGAGGCCGAGTGAGTTTTCCCTCCCCACCAACTCGCCCCACCCTGCCGCCACAGCGTCAGTTGTCTCTTTCAGTTTTCATGAAGAGTTTCCAGTTACAGATTAGCTTATTCTCGTTTATAAAGTCTGAGATGACAGGAAGACTGTTGATTGTGAAAGATCAGATCCATATCATCCAAACACATGTGCCTTGGCGATGTCAGCGTGAGAGAGCAGAACCCTTCATTCACATATCCTCCTTCTTCTCTAAACCACTTTCTGTTTCACCGTAAAGCCCTAAACTTTCTACATGTCTGGTTTGGACCCTGCGTAGGTTCATCATTTCTTGTTTTACGCACTCAGCAAACATTCATTGAGTCATGACTCTGCTGGAGGCTGAGTTTACAAAGGGTCAAATAAAGCAATGTCTCTATCCTCCCTTTCCCCCTTCTCTTCCCACGGAGAGTTCACAACATAACAGGTTCTCCAGCTTCTTTCTTCCTGGTTGAGCTGAGCCATTGCAAGTCCCAGGCATCCCAGGGCCTTACCTGGGTCTCCACACACACTGATGAGAGGGTGGAGGCCAAGTTCACTGTCGGCGTGGAGACTACTCTACCTGGGGCTGTAACACCTGCAGGGGAAGGTATGGGGTGTCCTGAGTGAGTTACTGGGCTGAGCCACCTAGAAGAGCTAGAGGCTGGAGAGGAGCTATTTCAGCCTGGGTGGCTGGTGGCATTTGTGGGTAAAACTTGGGTGACCAGAAGTATGCAGAATAAATTGCAGAGAAGGGTCAGCCCTGGGATTTCTCATTTGTTAGCCTGCAAAAAGATGGACAGCCACTCTCACCCCTCATTTTTGTCCCTGTAAAGTCGTTTAACCAGCTGGCTGGCTTCCATACTTGTTCCCTCTCAGTCTCTTTGCTACAGGGCAGCCAACATAGCCTAGAAATGCACCAAGCCCTTCTCAATACTTCCGTGGGCTTCTCACCCCAGTTGGAATAAAATCCAGCTTTAACCTGGACTACAAGGCCCTGGGTTACTTGGCCCTCAGCCTCCATCCCATCTCCTACCATTGCCCTGTCTCCCTCTCAGCCACGTTGGGTCCTTGCTGCCTTCAAGCACTATCTCATTTTCTTTGTCCAGTTCCTTTGTCCTCCAGATGTTCCTCAGTTGGATTTAGAAAGCTCAATTCAGATCTCATCTCTTCAGAGGCTCTTTCTGGCTAATACTTCTGTCTAAGCTAATACTCCCTTCCCCTCTTTTTCTCTTTCCCTCCTTTTAAAAAATATATTTTGCAGTATTTGTCTCTACCTGACATTCTATTCTATACCCATTTATTGTTTGTCTATCATATCCACTAAAGTGTAAGCTTCATGAGGGCAGGGGTCTATCCCTAAACACTGTTCTCTCTTCAATGCCCAGGACAGTGCCTTCACAAAGCAGGGGATTGATAAATATATGTTGAATAATTGTTTGAATTAACTAACTTGGAAATGCTGTCAGGATATATTAAACACATAAGTCCACTGAGAGATTTGGATTTACACATGTGATCAATTACAGAGCAATCCAATCCGCACACGTGCTGAGCTAATCCAGCCACTGATTTTACTTTACCTCTAGCCAATTTAATGAGATTAATTGTCTTAGTCTGCTTGTGTTGCTATAAAGGAATACCTGCAGCTGGTTAATTTGCAAAGTTTATTTGTCTCACAGTTCTGCAGGCTGTACATGAATCATGGTGCCAGCATCTGCATTTGGTGGGGACCTCAGGCTGCCTCCACTGATAGTGGAAAGTGAAGGGGAGCTGCAAGGGCAGAGATCACCTGGTGAGAGAGGACGAAGAAGGAACCAGGTGTTTTGTTTTGTTTTTTGTTTTGTTTTGTTTTGTTTTGTTTATAACAAGCTCTCATGGGAACTAATAGAGCAGAAACTCGCTCATTACCTTGAGGATGGCACGAAGCCATTCATGAGGGATCTGACCTCATGACTCAAAAACTTCCCATTAGGCCTCACCTCCAACATTGAGGATTACATTCCAATCTGAGGTCTGAAGAGTCAAATATCCAAACTATAGCATTAACTAAAAAAAAAACTAGGAAACTAATTAAGTTTTTGATAAGTACTAAAATAGATGGCTTACCACGTGCCATGAAATTAAATAATGGCAACTCAATGTGTTGTGGGATGCCAGAATGGCTTCCTTGAGAAGTGACATCTAAGCCAAGGACAAAAGGACGAGGAGTTATCCAATTTCGGAAGAAGAGATGAGCCTTCCAGGAGGGGGCAGCACACGCAAGGGCCCTGGGGTGGCTTGGAGTTCCGTTTATTGGAGAAAGCAAGAGAAGAACCTGTGTGGCTAGGTGCAGAGAAGGAACGAGTGAGACAGGAAATGAAGCTGGCGAAGGTGAGAGGACCCACACAAGCCTCACACAAGCGCACTGAGAGAGGTAAGAAAGGCGACGGGATCCGATTTGCTTTTTTAAGCGTCTGTTTTCATGCAGCGTGGAGGAGAGATTGGAACACGGCAAAACTAGAAACAGGAAGACCAATGGGGTCTTCTACTGAAGTAATTAAGGCAGGTATCGTTTGGACGACTGACGTGACGGCACAGAGGGAGGAATAGTAGATTCCAAAAGCGATTCAGAGATCAAATAGGCTGTGCTGGTGGCCAGACCTGGGAGAGCAGGGAAGAAGGAGGTATCAGGAATGATGCCTATCTGCTGTGAGTTGAATTATACGCCCTCTCTGAATTCATGTGTTGTGGTTCTAACTCACATCACAAGGTGACCTTATTTGGAAACAAGGTTGTTGCAGATGTAATTAGTGAAACTAAGATGAGATTATCCTGGAGTATGGGGGGGGCCCTCACCTGGTGTGGCAGCTACTTTTATGAAGGGGAAGTCAGAGCACAGACATGCACACAGGGAGAACACCACCCCCCACCATGAAGATGAAAGCAGAGATATGAGTGATCTTTGCCAAAGAATGCCAGAAGATTGCCAGCAAGCCCTTAGAAACTAGGGGGAAGGCCTGCAGTAGATTCTAACAGGCCTCAGAAGGAAGAAACCTGACCAACAACTTGATCTTGGACTTGCAGCCTCCATAGCTGTGAGACAATACATGTCTGCTATGTAAGGCATGCAGTTTGGGGTACTTTTTTAACATCCCTAGTTCGAACGAATACACTCTCATTTTTCCAAATCATGACTCTCCACAGGTTCTATGCTAAAGGACAAGGGACAGGCTGTAGATATCTTTCTTCAACTCCTTTACCCACCTCTCCCCCCTAAAACCTGTCCCTACTAAAGACTTTCAGAAAGATTGAGAAATCAAAGGCAAAGAGTAGAGAATAACATCTATTCATCCATTTGTCTAGAGATATTCATGCAACCACTCTCTCTTTGGGATCTACACTGTTTCAAGTGCTGGATGAAACTTGAAGTATTATCCACATATATTAAAAAGGGAGGCCGGGCGCCGTGGCTCACGCCTGTAATCTCAGCACTTTGGGAGGCGAAAGCAGGCGGATCATGAGGTCAGGAGTTCAAGACCAGCCTGACTAATATGGTGAAACCCTGCCTCTACTAAAAATACAAAAATTAGCCAGATGTGGTGGCCTGTGTGCATAGTCCCAGCTACTTGAGAGGCTGAGGCAGGAGAATAGCTTGAACTGGGGAGGCAGAGGTTGCAGTGAGCTGAGATGGCGCCACTCTACTCCGGCCTAGGCAAAAGAGCAAGATTCCATCCCCCCCCCCAAAAAAAAAGGCCCTTGTTTGGGGGTGGTCAGTAAAATTATAGCCAAACTCTTAGATTCAGATGAACAATAAGAAAATTTGGCTGACCTTCAAAAAAACATTCCAAATAGTAAAGGCTATTATGGGGCAAAGAACTTCCCAGAGAATGTGGTCATAATCCCATGGTTTGAATCAGAAGCTATTCTGCTGGACAGGACATTCAATAATACACTTCGGGGAACAATCTTAAAGGCAAGTAGGCAGGGCAGGATGACTTCATTGTCTCCATCTTCATTTTCTGTAAAAGCTCCTTGTGGAGACTTCACAACATGGGTGGCCAAATTACAACCACTGAATCATACAGTGGAAGATGAATCAAAATGTCATGATTGTTCTTTCTACTCCTATTTCTGACTTTTATTTGCCAACGTTATTGTCTGGACTTTTTCTTCTTAGAGTTTGCAGTTCATCTCCATTTTGCAAAGTTTTCTGTTACTGTCTTTGTGCTTAAACTGCAGGAGTGTTAATTAAGATACAGAAGCTACAGACAGTCCAGGTTCACACATCTTTTGGTGTCACCGTAGAAAGTAGGCTTTCAGGTGCAAGCAAACTGCCAAGAGCCTTTGTCCGGTTCCCTTGTGTTTTAGTAAATATCACCTTACATTGTTAGCAGGAAATTAGCAACAAAATTATCCCCACACATTTTCTTTTGAAATGCCTACCTTCTGTATTTAGGAACTGAGTTGTAGTTTCCTAGCAACTTTTAAATTGCCTCCTAATGTATTTCTGCAGTTTTAAGTGTCTTTCTGGATTGGAGGTCAGAGCCATCCCTAGGGTTACTAATTAGCAGAAAGCAAAGAATGAGAAAGCTTTGAAAAGGCTGTCCTCTTTTGGCCAAATTGGCTTTTCATCAAATATTCATTGATGTCTGATCAAGCAAAAACAGCCTGCACTTAGGAGAATGTAGAGACTGGTCCCATCAGAGGGGACCAGGTGCTTATAGAGCACAGGAACTCAGATGGGGACTGTCTTTATTTTTCTTAGATCCATCGCAGAGGCACAGGGCTCATAAGACACGTGGGCCTGCTGTAATACCTCCAAAATTGCCACATCCTGTGGCTTTCTGGTTAAAATGGTTATTTCTGCCTAGAATGCAAATCATGCTTGGTTTAAAGATTTCAGATTGCACAGCACTGTATACAGAACAGTTGAGGCAAGAAATCATTTCTCATGTAAACTTATTTTCTGGGAAGACTTTCCACAATCCAGTGATCAAATCCTAGTTCTTTTCTTTCCATCAAATCCTAGTTCTTTTCTTCTTTAAAATCCTGAGCCTATCCATCAAATTTTCAGCAAAGAAAGCTTTTTTCATCCTTTTCTTGCCCCCGAATACAGAAACACAGAGATTCATCAGATAGAGGGCATGAGGGAGGGCACAGTCCTCAGCAAGCAAAATGAACAAGAAAGAGAAAGTTTTGAGCACACAAGTTCTTTTGTTCGTTCGTTTTGTTGTTGTTTTGTCTTAAGAACGCAAGAGGCTGCAGTGAGTTGTTTTTATTTTTTATTTTTATTGATTTATTTTATTTTATTTTTTGAGGCAGAGTTTCACTCTGGCACAGTCTCGGCTCACTGCAACCTCTGTCTCCCAGTTTCCAGCGATTCTCCTGACTCAGTCTCCGAGTAGCTGGGATTATAGCCACCATGCCTAGCTAATTTTTGTATTTTTAGTGGAGACATGATGGCCAGGCTGGTCTCGAACTCCTGACCTCAAGTGATCTTCCTTCCTCACGCCTCTCTAATTGCTGGGGTTACAGGCATGAGCCACCGAATCAGTGAGTTATTTTTAAATTGAAGAACTACAGATAAGTACTGTCATTGCTACATATAGCTGTGGGTTTCAATGTCTGTTAAACCTTCTATTCCCTCCTTCCCTCCTCCCAAGCACAGCCAGTAAAAGAAGTCACACACTTACCTCTGGACCCTCATAAGCTAAGGAGGAGGAAGAGGGTCAGAGATTCTGGAAGCACATGGCCAGTAACTTTGAGGTGCATCCATTTCTTATTGCTGATATAACAAATTATCACAACTTTAGCAACTTAAAAAAACCCCACAATTATCTCTCAGTTTTGGGGTTAGAAATCACATTTACTTGTTTGGCTTCTTTGCTTAGAGTCACACAAGGACAAAACCAAAGTGTTAGCAAGTTAGGCTTTTAATTAAAAAGCTCTGGGGCAGAGTCTGTTTCCAGGCTCATTCAGGTTGCTGGCAGAACTCAGTCCCATGTGGTTGCAGTAAAGAGGTTTGAAGTATCTCTCTGGAGATTTGATGCTTCCAATCTCTTCGGCTCTCTCTTTTAACTTCCTGTCTCTTGCTTTTTTCTCATGTGGCATCTCCTTGACTGACTATTTCACGTTTTTCTTCTGTCTGCCGGGTGAGGGGTCAGAGCCCTGGCACCGGGAAGTGGTCGACTCGCACGTTGGTAAAAGGAATTTACTGACAACAATATAGGTTTGAAAAAGCAAAGTGTATTAGAAAGAATGCTGCAAAAGGGTGCAGTGGGGTGCCTCAGCGAGAGGACTGAGCACCGGTGGTGGATTTTCCTTAGGAGCATTTATGGACCTTAGGCAAGAGCTTAGGGTTGTAAAATGAGTTGGCTGGGCACCGTGGCTGACGCCTGTAATCCCAGCACTTTGGGAGCCCGGGGTGGTTGAATCAGGAGATCAGGAGTTCGAGACCAGCCTGGACAATACGGTGAAACCCCGTCTCTATTAAAAATACAAAAAATTAGCCGGACGTGGTGGCACGCGCCTATAGTCCCAGCTACTTGGAAGGCTGAGGCAGAACGCTTGAACCTGGAGGCAGAGATTGCATTAAGCCGAGATCTAGCCTGAGTGACAGAGCGAGGCTCTGTCTCGGAAAAAAAAAAAAAAGAAATTAGTTTCAGCATGGCATTCCAGAAATGTATAGAAATTGTAGTTACTTATAAAAATTGAAAGAGGCCTGGAATCAGATGCTAATGTTAGATACTAGGAAAGTCTGATTACTTCTAAATTCCCAGATAAGGAATTTTGCCTCCAGGGGGCCTGTTTGATGGTCACCAGGTGGTCTTTGCTCTTTTCTAAATTGCTCAGAGAAGAAGTTTTTGTCTCTGGGGCCTGTTCAATGGTCAGCAGATTTTTTTTTTTTTTTTTTTTGTGACAGAGTCTTGCTCTGTCACCCAGGCTGGAGTGCAGTGGCACAATCTCGGCCCTCTGCAACCTCCGACTCCCAGATTGGAGCAATTTGCCCGCCTCAGCCTCCTAAGTAGCTGGGATTACAGGTGCATGCCATCAGGCAGGGCTAATTTTTGTATTTTTATTAGAGACAGGTTTTCACCATGTTGGCCAGGCTGGTCTCAAACTCCTGACCTTGTGATCCACCTGCCTAGGCCTCCCAAAGTTCTGGGATTACAGGCATCAGACACTGTGCCTGGCTGATTTTTACTCTTCTCACTGCCTTTAAGAGTTTATGTGTTTACAATGAGCACACCTGGATAATCCAGGATAATCTCCCTATTTTAAAATTAGTTGATTAGAAACCTTAATTACATCTGCAACGTGCCTTTGAAGCAGTACCTAGATTGGTGTTTGATTGAATAACCATGGTCTTTCTGAGATGATTTAGAATTCTGCTACTATGTAGATATAATGGGGGCATGGCCTTGGGTCATCTGTGCGTAACAGGCTGTTAAACCAATTCTTCTGCTATCTTGGAGTATCAACAGAGGCCTCAAAAATGAGAACAAAATAGTAGGTACCAAGTGCCCCAGCATGATTTGTTGGAGGCATGTTAAACTATGACGAGATGGATTTAGTCAGCACTAGTCCATCACCCATTCCAGGATGATGAGCCATGAATTTGCTGGCAGTGAGGACCATTTGAGAGCGTGTTGTCAGCGTGCTTTGTAGGCTTTTTACCAGCATGCCCAATAATGGAAGAAGCGCACCTCCTTCTACCTGAAGCTGAGGGCATGTGGTTTCAAGAAAGCCACTCAGAGAGCTTGACACTCATTCTCTAGAATTTAAGGAAAGCAGAAACAGATATCTGACGCAGGCCTGAAGAGTCAAGGATGTCAGGCTTCCCTGGCCTAGTGAAGGGGGAAAGTGCCACAGTTACGGACTAAAGGAAAAGTCCACCCCAGAGTTTGGTGAAGCAATGAAAGACGCTCTGGTTTCCCTAGAGCTGGTGGTGGACCTAAAGGAGAGGACCAGTCGTAGGTCTTTTTAAAAGAGTCTGTGCCCCAAATCACCTTCTAAAAGGGATGAGAAGGCCCAGCACAGGAAGCAGGTGATTGAGGGTAAAAAGTATCAGCAGCCAGCCAGAGGATGGAATATAGAGGAAACAGTCTCCAGAGAAGCCCTAAACAGCACACAGATAATTAGAATTTGGAAACTGCCACATTCAGAAAGCACCAATACCAGATCACAGCCATATGAGCTAAAGGGGAGAAAAAATATCTTTCTCTCCCTTCTTAGGTTTGTGGCTGAGGCCGTTATAACAAAAGACAGATTAACAGGAGAAAAGCACACAAATTAATGTAAGTTTTACATGACATCAGAGCCTTCATAAGGAAATGAAGACCTAAAGAAATAGGTCATAAAAAATGAGTGTTTTTATGCTAAGTTAGATGAGGAGTGGAGAGTCATGGAAATATGATAGGGCAAAAAAGGGTGTGAGGTAAGGGTAATAAATGGGAAACTTAGCAAGGCCTGTGTCTTCAGATTCCTCCCAGTGTCCCTCTGACTTCAGAGTTTAGGATGTTCCTCTCTCCCCAGGTATAGTGAGGACACCTCTCACATGAGGTCTTATAACCTACTTCAGGGAAAGGTCAGAAAATCCTTCCTAGGTTTTATGACCTGCTTCAGGGAAGAAGGCTGGGGGAAGGTCGGAGTGACTTTATTTTTGTTGTTTTCTCAAACTCCTTCATCTTTAAATAATCAGTATGCCAAGGTGCCATATTTTGGGGCAGTGTGTTCTGAGCCCCATGGCAGCCAAGCGAGATCATTTTGTACCTTATCTACCTAACACTCCCCTGCCTCTGCCGGCCCTGTGGAGGTGGTGAAAGTAAAAGGAGAATAAGCAGCCTATGCCAACACGAGCTGGAGGATGGGAAAAAATAGGGGAGAGTCTGCAATGTTGTGATTATGACATGAGACTGGCCTGGACTAGAAGAACTATGGTGATTCCCTAAGGTTTCGTTTAAGGGCAGCAAAAGAGCTCTTCAAGAGAATGGTGGTAAAGAATAAAAGCATTTTTGCACCCTCTTAAATCTGGCTTGCTTGATAAAATAGTTACATGTTATTTATTATATGTGTCATTAATTATTATCATTTTCATTGTGATAAAATTATCTCTCAGCTTTCTCTTTGCCTATTTAAATAGCATCAGTTCATTTCATTGCATGTTTTAGTTGTCTTTGAGCATCTCCTGAAAATCATTTCTCTGTGGTATCAGGCAAGAGCCAAAATAGTTCCATACCATCGGGCTCTAGTTTTTAAATATGTAGTCTAAGAAAAGGAGAACAAAATGACTGCTATGGATATTTCCAGCTGAGCCATTAGAAAATGAATTATAGTTTTGTTATTGAGCAAAAGGGGCTCACTGCAGAGTTTTTGAGAAAAGAAAAGCTTTATATTGCAAGTTGACTCACAAGAAGAGTGTCAAGCTCAAATCTGTCTCTCCATGCTGGCTTCAAAGCAGTGTTGTAAGTGGAAAGTTTCAGGGAGTGGATTCTGAGATTAATAGGTGATTGGTAGAAGGAAAGGGAGTACTGGAAGGCCCTTGGACACATGCAGTCATCTCTTCATGCTATCTCATGGGTCGCATTTGCAATTTCGAGGAGAATTAGTATAAAATAAATGGTGGAAGTTCAAGTTGTGACATCAGCAAGCTGGTTCTGCACAGACTCCAGTCAGCCATATTGGTTCCAATCGATTTCAGCCAGTACGTTTATCTCATAAGCAGAGGGAGTTTCGGTGTTTCAGCAAGTTGTTTATTTTTTATCTGCTATCCTGCAGACTCAAGAATTTCTGTTAGTCATTGGTTTCTTTAACTCTCTGGGGAAGGGTTTCCTTTTTCTCCAAGGTCTCTTTGCCTTATTTAATAGTTTGGTTTGTCTGTTTAGTTAGGTTTGAAACTGATAAAGCAACTAATAGTTCTCCCTTCACAAGGCACCTGGTTTTGTGTAGATACAACTCAGGGAATTATCTCCACACATCATCTGCCATGATTACCTGTGAGCACCTCCTCCTGAAATCCATCTTCACATTACCTTTTACCAGGCCAGCCCTACTTTTCTCCAACTGCTAAAAGTGTAGCTCTATCACTGGAGCCATCCACTCCCATCTCACCCTCATCCCCAGTGCTAACGGGCTCTCTAAGAGAGAATGTCAGCACAGTTTTGACAGAAACACTCTAACACTGCTGCATAGTCCAGAAACATCAATTCTGGGCAAAAGAACACTGGCATCAAACTAAAGCTCGATTTATACACCATAGCAATTTTTGATAGCTATAAACCTGACATGCAAATATAATATTTAATGGCATAACACTACATTCAAATTAAAACGCTTTTTAATAGAATATGTAATTTAGAAATATAAAAGTGCTTCTTAATTGCCAGCAAATGAGATTTTAAAGTACTTAGATGTATCAAGAATATAAAATGCAAGTGTTTAGAAGAATTATGATGTGAAAACTAATACTTAAATTAAATGTCAATAATTACATAAAGAATAATGTTAGTGGCCGGGCATGGTGACTTATGCCTGTAATCCCAGCACTTTGAGAGGCTGAGGCAGGCAGATCGTGAGATCAGGAGACTGAGACCATCCTGGCCAACATGGTGAAACCCTGTCTCTACTAAAATACAAAAAATTAGCCAGGCATGCTGGTGCACACCTGTAGTCTCAGCTACTCGGGAGGCTGAGACAGGGGAATCATTTGAACCTGGGAAGCAGTTTGCAGTGAGCTGAGATCACGCTACTGCACTGCAGCCTGGCAACAGAGCGAGACTCCGTTTCAAAAAAAAAAAAAATTAATAACAGCAGTATTAAGACAAAACTCCATACACTGTGCATAAAGCCTGTCATATGAGTTTAAAGTTATATCTTATATAGGCACATTATCACCTTTTATATTTAATGCTATCATTACACACGGCATGAGATCATGTAGGTGTGTGTCACAGAGATTTGGGATCTTTCTCACTTCTTCATATACTTCCTCACCCATCATTGTACAAGACATTGCCATTAACAGATCTCTTGATTTTACTCAGTGCAGAGCATGATTTTTCTAATTTGTTCATCACCTTACCAGCAACCTGTGTCTGTCTACCTGTTTCGCCTGACTACATCAGCAACTTAAGTTTCAAATCTGTGGAGTCTTTCACAGCATCTGTCTCTTGCTTTGGCCCCATCAGGCCCATAAAACTTCCCCACCACAAACTTTTGAGTCAACAGCAAGTTCAGAGTGAGTGAGCCAGCAAAATTATAAGATCATGGACCTGTGGTCCATCCCAGCCACTGGACGTGAATGATGGGTTTACGTGATGCTGTGGAATGATTGCATTCAAATAATGTCAATATCTAATGAAGTCATGTTGTGCTACAAAGCAAGATTGGGACAACAGTTTTAATAAATGTCTCAAAAAAAGAGCATAGGGAGCCATGGAAGTGTTTGACACAGAAACTCAACCTAGGTTAGGAATCTCAACAGCTTCTCTGAGGACAGGCCATCCAATCTCAGACCTAGAGGATGAAGGAGTTACCCAGTATGAAAGAAAAGAACATGTTAAGCTTCTAAAGTAAGAAGAAAAATGGAATGAGGAACTAATAGACTAGTAGGGCTGAAGAGAGGGAGAAAGAGCATTGCACTAAAGCAAGAGAGGAACCGGGGTGGCAGCTGACAACTAGCGGGCAGCAAGAGTCCAAGTAAAGAGAGAATTTCAAGACCATTATAATAATTGGGGCACAAATGATGTTGGCTTGAACTAGGATGGTGGCAGAAGAAAAGAGAGATGGACGCCTAGAAGTACACATAACACTGACGATCAATTGTATATGGTAGGTGAGGAAGAGGCGTTTGTTTCCTACATTATTGAGGAAATAATGTATATGGTGGTCCATTTCTAAGACAAAGTGATTCACATAGGCTTGGGCCTGCAAACTGTGGAAAAACAGGATACGCTATGCCCCTGCCCTGGTGCCTGTTTGTCACGGTCCCCTTAGTTACCCTCACAGGAGTTTAGTCTAAACCACATGAGTTACCCTAAGCCAACGAGTTTCGTCTAGAATGAAAGTGTACTAACCTGCAAAATAGCTCGCTTTATCTATTCTTATCAGCTGCCTGACTACCTGCGTCATAAGTCAAGTACTTGTACAGCCCCAGAGCTGACCATCATTGCAGTGCATTATGGACTGCAACAAAATGCTGCAAGACAACTCTAAAAAAAAAAAAAAAAAAAACACCTAAAAGCCCCAACCCAACAACCAATAGGTGACGTCCGGGATGATTGTAACCCCATAGTACTCAGCCTATGAGGAACCAGGGAAGGGACTTGCGCACTAGTCGATAAATTGCTTGTTGTAACCATACCGGGTGTGCCTGCTCATCAGACACCTGATCTTGCAAGACTGTCATTAAAGATCTCTGCTATTCTCTATGTCTCTAAGTCCATTCCTTGGGTTTAGATGGGTGAGCGTGCTTCTCACATTTCTAACCTACACACTTGGGTGGAGGGCAGCACCTGTTACTGCACTAGTGGTCATTAGGAGAAAATTGAGTTGCTGGGGTTGGGAGGAGGAGATGAGTTTTAGGCTTAGTGAAATTGATGTTCCTGTGAAGTATCCAAGCAGTGATGTAGAGTAAAGCACTGGCTTGGGGCTCAGATGAAAGATCTGGAGTGGGAATGCAAATTTTATGGTAATTAACTTAAAATATTTTTATGGGAAGCCATCAGGAGAGCTGAGGTTCCCTAGTGGGACCATATAGAAATAAATACTTTTTTAAAAATAAAGAAGGTCTCTGGCCAAGCCTTAAGGGGCTCCGGAACTTAAAAGTTGAGTAGAAGATCACATGTTAGAAAAACTAGAAATAGTTTTGAAGGATGACTAGTGTGGTACTGTATCCCCAAAGCCAAGGAGATGTGGAGTAGCAAACAAAAGGAAGTCATCAGAATAATCTAATAAGTCAGCATGGGGCGGTGGCTCACACCTGTAATTCCGGCACTCGGGGAGGCTGAGGTGGGTGGATCACTTGAGCTCAGAAGTTCAAGACCACATAGCAAAACCCCGGTGGTGCATACCTGCAATCCTAGCTACTCAAGAGGCTGAGGCAGGAAAATCACTTGAACCCGGGAGATGAAGGTTTCAGTGAGCTGAGGTCGTGCCATTGCACTCCAGCCTGGGTGACAGAGGGAGACTCAATCTCAAAAATAAATAATAAAGAAAAAAAGAGTAATAAGTCAAATAAAATAATGACTAAAAACATCTTTGTGATTTAGGGACATGGAGGTCTTTGGTGACCTTAGCCAGAGTAAATGGCATAACAGTGCCTGAGGGCTGAGGAGTTCCGAGTGTAACCAACTCTTTTGAGTGGTGTGACTCTTTTGAGTGGTGTGCCCAGTGTTGCCCAGGAGAGTGCTAGTTTGGTGTGTTGTCCTGTAGAAACAGCTCCCTCTTCCAGTCTCCAGTGCTGGTTCAAATGATAAATTATGCGTCATCTGTGTGAAGGGTAAGGAAAGGGGGCAGCTGGAGGAGAAATTGCAATGGCATAAAAATCCTGAGCACTCTGTTACAACAGCGTGGTGGCAGGAAGCTGTGAGTGAACCCACATTTGAAGGCAGAGAGCCCTAAGTACAATTTTTAGTTCTACCATTTATTGGCTGTGGGACGTTGGGCAGGTTTATTTAAGCTCCCTGAGGCTAGCAGGACTTAAATGTCAGGGTTGAGTGAGGATTTTGTATAAAGTGCTGACATATAATGCTCAGCAAATATGAGTTCCCTTCTTTTTGTTCCTTCTTGCTCTTCGGCCCACGTTGTAATGGTTCTGCTTCATCTCCTTCCCTGCCACTACTCCCCACTACTCCCCTCTTCACCCTAAAGTATCTCACACCCTTTTTGACAGAGGAAGTTCTTATTTCTGTGTTTCTAATGAAGCACTCTGTGTGTGTCAACATGTCTCTCTCTTGAAAAGAGTTGGTAACCTTGCCTCTCTGCTCCATTATCCTACTGGGAAAATGTGATGATGCCCAACTCATTCATGTCGGTACATTTCAGCTAGTGTTGATCGCTGCCTGCACCCCGTGCTGGAAATGCTGAGATGCCATAGAGGTGTATGATATGATTCTTTTTGTCAAGAGCAGTCTCTTTCAGAAAGACAACATACTGTTCACAACATCCTTGCTGCTACGATTCCCACTACGTCTGCAGCTCTCCACCACTTATGGAGCACCTCAGATACCCTGGCATTAGATACAGGTATTGATCGACTTACCACCTATGCAACTTACGACCATTCGACTTTACGACCACAATCGCTAGCCACGACTGCTCCACGTCTGGCAGCACAAATATTGCCCAGCTGGGCGTACGACAGTGCGGACCAGCTTCCGGCAGCACTACCATCTCCGCGTGCACCATTTCAACTGTACATATAGCCTACTCAACTTACGACCAAATCGTGTTACGACCGGTCTGTGGTCCCAACCGTGGTCGTAAGTCGAGCACTATGTATAAATACCCTCACAAATGCCTCTAGCATTTGTGACTGAAAAGCTTTTGGCTGCTGCAAGGTATGATTATAATGATTCCATCTTACAAATGAGGAAAACCGAAGTTTTAAGAGGTTAGGCAAACTGCTCAGCATTGCAACAGCTCATAAGTGTCTAAACTGGAGTCTGAACCTTGATCCATTTGACACTGAAGTCCTTAACCTTTCCATTTCTCAATGGAACAAAAAACAAAGGAAATGTCATCTCAACACTTTACAATTTAGACCGTATGCCATTTGTGTAGATTGTTTACAACTATGACTTAGAAAACAAAACAAAATCAATTTATCAAAGAGTAGAATTGACCCTAACCATGGGTCCAGATAAAAGGTGCACCATTAGTAAAGTCAAATGTGCACTCACTGACCCGACGTTTAGTTCTAGGAGTCCTTGCACGGCCTAGCCGGGTTTTGGTCAGGACATTTTATGCAGGTGATTGTCTAAGACGGGCAATATGTTCTACAACTTACGAAACCAGAAATGCTCCCCAATGAATTCGATTATAGATTTCCAGAGTCTCTTCTCTCCTCAGCATTGTTTAAAGCAAATTTTCACTTAAATGCCTTTGAAGTCAAACTGGACAGACTCAGTCCTGCTGTATTCCGACAGCTCCGTGTGTCCTCTGCATGAAGTCAGCTTTATAAGCACAAACAGGTGCTCTGGGTTCAAAATGACAAGCTCACCATAGTTGCCCACATTATGGGTTTTTAGTTCCTGTCTCTAGCACTGAAATGGCACAGCCTTTAGCATGATTTAAAGTGCCTGCTTAGAACCTAGCTAAATAGTATTTGACTTTCAACACCGCTGAAAGGATGCTTAAAGCATAGACCTGGCAACTGTGTCATCTTTTGCAAATCAAGGTTGATTAATAACAAGATCGCCTCACCCCAGCATCCTGCCTTTCATCTGAGCAAGACTGAAGCTATTCCGGAAAAAATCCAGCTTTCTTTTGCTGCAGTGCTGAGGCATGCGGACCCAGCAGGGGCAGGAAGGAAGGTCAGAGTCAGCATTGAGTTTGGGCTGGAGGGAGGGAGGAGACAGGGTTGCAATTTGGTCCTTAAAAAAACCCAGTGTGAAGGTTCCGTCCGGTCAGGGCCCAGGGCTGACTTCATGGGTGGGGCCACCATCATGCTTTCTCCATCCAGCCAAGCTGGCACCATTTTTATGGGCGAGCCTTCCTTCTGGAAATGGTTGATATCATTAGTGGGTGTGGTTTCAGGCACTTTTCCCACGTTTCTTCTGAAAACAAGTAGGCTATTCTTCTACATGAGAGAGTTCAATCTGTACTCCATGGAAACTTGCCATGGATCTAAGGACTTTTGAAAATGTGGAGTTCAGACTACGGGAATTTTTGTAAAGGAATTATTTTCCTTCACAATTTACATTAAGGGGAAAAATATTCTGTCACTACTTTCTCCTTTCACCGCACCATGTCTTACAGCATGGATGCCTACCTAAGAGTGCTGTAAGAGTGTGCTAGAAAGTAGTAAAACCCACGTAAAGAAGATGCTTTGTGTTATACCTGACATATATTGGACTCACTTGTATTGCAGTGCTTTCAACTAAATGTTTTCCTTCCCGGCTCTTATCATGTTTGTATACATCTGGCCATTGTAAAGACACAGCAGTAAGGCTGCCCAAGCAGACCAATACACAACCCAATTAGTAAACACTAATACTTTCTAAAATTATTCCACCACTGTAGGAAATTATTATTTTTACACTATCCACAGTCCTTTCTTTATCCTGTGACAAAAAAAGCTATGTAGCTGGAAGCCCTCTGGCTAGAGGTACAGAATTAAGAGGCCCTCAAAATTAAGTCCATACTCTCTCTGGAACTCAAATTCTTCCAAAAAATAAAATTTAAGTGTAAGTCTAATGGAAGAGAGAAGAACGTGTGGAGCAAGTGTGAAATCAACATTCTGCTCCAGGTAGGCGCCATTTGATGGGGAGTGATCCTGAGTGCAGGGCTGGGGAAAGCGGGGAAACCTTCCTTTGTGCACAGAACTGGGACTAGAAAACAGTGATTAGGAAAGAAGTCAAGTGACTGACAAATACACAAATGGAACAGCCCTTGGGAATTTTCCATATTATCTTTGTTTGAAGAAAAGAAGAGCATTTTCTTCATATTGGTATGGCAAATATTGTATCTGTCAACTGGTATTGACCGGATGCCAACGAAGTTCATGATTCACACCTGAATATTCCACGTCTTTAAAATTGTAGTGTACCTTTCATAACTATACATTTCATATTTTTATAAACTAGATTATAATTTAACTGGAGCATACAATATTTAAAAAAATCCAAAAATAGAAATATTGTCTCATGAAATGTGCTAATTGTCTTTTCACAAGAAAGAACAGGAGGAACTAATAAATATTTTTTTCTTCTTATTTGTAGAGTCTAATTCAAGTTGTTAGCTCAGCACAGTAAATGTACACACTAAAGATGGGGTGAACAATGGCAAATAAACTTTGAAGACCAAACCTCTTTTACAACTAAAAGTGACATTACTGAGCTTTCTGCAGGACTTTCTGGGTAAGTTTTTCTGCATGGCCAATCCCAGCAAGGACCCGAATGCCAGTTTGCTACTTTCTAATCCTGTAACTTCTCATCCCATAATAATGTACAGCTTGTAAGGCCTCAGTTCAATTTTCCAGATGATTTCAGAGACAAAGAATTGCTGATTTGTTACACTAATTTTGACATTTCAAATTACAACTGAAAACAATCTTCCTTAATTAGTCATGTTCCTTCTGGTGAAAATATCAGACATTTGACATACTTGTTTAGCAAATATTTCGATTTTCTGGTCTTTATGATCTTTCAGTCCCATGTTGATATTCACATATTAAATTTTCAGCTTGCCCCATAATGAAGATATAAATATATATATGCATATGTATATTATATATGTACACACATATTTTATGAATCTACAACCATGCTCAGAGAAAACAAAGTATAATAAGAATATTATACATATGCATATACATATATGTGAATCTACAACTATACTTGGGGAAAACAAAGATTTTTATCCAGGCTCACCTGGAATGGTTATGAAAAAGTGAAACATTCTTTCCTTTCCTTAATCGGCAAATGCATAGTTTAAAAGCTACCTTCCCAAATATGGGAGAATCTTTACAGAAAGTTTTAAATCACAATAGCATTACATGTACATTTACTACCAAGTCTTTTGCAGTAAAAGTTGACATTCACTTTTTCTTCTATGATGTGCACTAAAGCACTGTGTTTGCCCAGGCTTTTATTATTATTATTACTATTTTCTTTGTTTGAGACGGAGTTTCACTCTTGTCGTCCAGGCTGGAGTGCAACTGTGTGTTCTTGGCTCACTACAACCTCCACCTTCTGGATTCAAGTGATTCTCCCGCCTTGGCCTCCTGAGTAGCTGGCACTACAGGCGTGTACCTCTGAGTAGCTGGGACTACAGGCGTGTGCCTCTGAGTAGCTGGGACTACAGGCGTGTAACACCTCCTGAGTAGCTAATTTTTGTATTTTTAGCAGAGATAGGGTTTCAGCATGTTGGCCAGGCTGATCTCAAGCTCCTGACCTCAGACGATCCGCCTGCCTCTGACTCCCAAAGTGCTAGAATTACAGGTGTGAGCCACCGTGCCTGGCCCCAGGCTTCTATTAATATATGTTTATTTCTGAATTTCCATTTCTCAGCTACCTTTTATAGTTTAAAAATTACATAATTTATAGAAGAAAACTGTAGGCTGGTAACAAAATGGCTTCTAGAAATGGCTAGCACTTGCTCCCAGTAGTGAAAGTAAAGGGCCTGGTGTTGTATCCTGAGCCACCCTTCCTGGCCCAAGTCTTTGTCCTACTGAAGTGGTGAATTCTCCCAGAAACACAACACAAGGTGGTGCTGTTGTATTTATGCTAAAGCAGCTGCCAGCACAGCCACTCAGGCTATCTGTAGGTTTGATCTGAAAGCGGCAGGCGTGTGCCAAAGGCATGGGTTTTACTTACTTAAGTGTTTACAGTGCAGCCCTCCTTTCAGATAAGAAATGCTAAATAGCAGAAGGAGGAAGAGAGTAAGCTTCTCCACACATGAAAGCTTCTGGAGAAACCATCTTAAAAAGAAAAGAAAGTGTGTGACAGCACAAATGAGTTCCTTTTGTCACTAAATTATAGGAGCACGGAAGGTTAGAGCTAAAAGCGATGAAATATTATCTAGCCCATCTCCCTCTCTTCAGGCAGGATTTCATTTATGAATTATCAGCCAGTTAAACTTTTTCTCTTGGTTTTAAAATTTTCCAGGGAAGGAGATGCCACTTGCTCCCCCAGCAAATCAACAGTCTTTAGTGCTGGGAAATTGTTGTGGACATATGTGTACCTCCTCTTGTTCTGAATTCAGAAGGGATGGGAAAGATTTGATCAGCAGATGTGCCTTGTGAATGGGAAACACAAGAAAATGAATTAGAAGTCAGGGCTCTGGCTTCCCCTCCCTCATTTGCTCAGTTGGAACAAGGTGGGCCTCAGATTTTGCATTTGGAAAGCCAAGAGGTTGGACTAACATCAGTGGTTTCCACAAATGGTTGGATAATAAAATCACCTGGGAAGCTTTTTAAAAAATACAGATGGCCGGGCGCAGTGGCTCACATGTGTAATCCCAAAACTTTGGGAGGTCAAGGCGGGCGGACCATGAGGTCAAGAGATGGAGGCCATCCTGGCCAACATGGTGAAACCTCGTCTTTACTAAAAATACAAAAATTAGCTGGACGTGGTGGCACACTCCTGTAGTCCCAGCTACTTGGGAGGCTGAGGCAGGAGAATCATTTGAAACCGGGAGGTGGAGGTTGCGGTGAGCTGAGATCCCACTAGTGCACTCCAGCCTAGTGATAGAGTGAGACTCTGCCTTAAAAGTAAATAAACAGACAAACAAACAAATAAATCAGATTCCAGGGCTTCACCTATTAATTTGTTCAGTCGGAAAATCTAGGGCAGGGCCCAGAAATTGCACTTAAAAAAATATCCAAAAGGGTGTTTTCCTTGGAAAACATTTTTCTTGTCTGAAGATATGGAAATTAGCTAAAAATGTGTAGGCAGGCAGCCCAGTACAGATCTAATGACTGGTGGATAGGTACCACTAGATTAAATAACTCTGAAATCTCATCTGACTTTACGATTTTCAGGTATCCTTGAAACAAAAGCCCTTGAAAAATAAAAGTGAATTATCCCAGATCTAAAGAATTTCCTCTTGAATCATATTCCCAATCCTTTGAGTAATCTGTAGTATGGATTTACAGCAAGATATTTTCTAAATTTTTCAAATTTATGAAACCGGGAAGTCCAGAAATATTACAATAGTAAAGAAAATCTAATAATGCCATTGTTTTCAGCCTGATGCCTACATGGTATTCTATTTTCCAGTTACTACAACTATGAATTAGTTGGCAGTTATGAAAGTAGTATTTTGACTATTTCAGTTTCATTTTTATAAAACTGGAAAGTTAAAAAAACTAGTCAAGTACTTGGCCTATGTATTAATAGGTAAGTCACATACTGGCCAATTCAGCTGTATTGAACTGGCTTTCTGACTCTGAGACTGTCTAGTTTGTCAATGTGAAATTTAGTAACCATGCAATTCAGATTATTTATAGCTCAAATGTCTCATCTGAAAGAATCAGATAATTAAAGTATCATTTGTTTATTCTCATTTATAGTATCAAGGTAAATAATTCTGCTTTCCATTTCCCCTTGCTAATGTAATGTGACCTCAATGTTACTTTCTAACTAAATGAATTAGGAGATTTGGCCTATGTATGCAACTCTGGCAAATGGGTAATTACCCCGGCAAATAGAAACTTACACATTCTTTGCAAACCAGTCTTGAAATCACTTTCAAATATTTGGTTCTTATTATTTGTATTTTGAGAGCCATTTACAGGTCTAATTAATTTGTTTCTCAGCAATATAAAGATCAATGTTTCCAACCTCATGAATTGGATATATAAAAGAATGCATGAAGCCAAAATTAGCATTTACTTTATTAAAATAAGTCAGTGTTGGAGCTAAAATCCATTAAATGCCTTTAGGTAATCTGTCCGTTAAACCTTTCAAACTGCCTCTCAAAATTTGGCCCAGCTACAGGTATTTATCAGTTACAAATTTCCATATTCTTCTGCTGCTCAGTCACACTGTACCAAATTATCTCTAAGATCACATCTTGTGATTCTCATATAGTAATAACATCTGCATTTCCTGGATTTCCCATGAGCTGTGTCATCCTTTCAAGTTTGTTCAAGAACACATTTGTGTCTTTTATCAGAAGGACAGCAGCACTGCAGAGCTTTTCCCACCAAGACTCCCAAGCCTCAGTGAATAAAAATAGCCTTGTGTCCTCTGGAATGCTCTGAACTACTTGGGGAAAAAGAATGTCTGTCATCAAATCACTGTCATTTTGTAATGTCCTCTCCAAAAGAAAGCCAAGGAGGGGAAATGCTAGAACTGTTTGTGACCTCATGAAATATAAAAGAAAATTTACTTAGAACAGTAAAGCTTTTCTTTATTGTAGAGTCTTTGAGGCACATCAACTTTTGATACTGAACTTGGTTTTTGTCACGTACAGGCTCTGAGCAGGAGGAAATCAGTTCATGTTTCATTAGTTGGTAGTTTGATATAAACTTGTTTTTAACAAGGTTTATCTGCATTCGCTGCCGTTACTACTGCTGTCTCCCAAAGACTTGGGATGCCTTCTCCCTGGAGACAGAAATCTTCATTCCTTATTTACCCACAACCCTTATTCAGTGTTGTTATTGAACTGTGGGCTGTGATGAAAGATTGCAATTCTTCATCACCTCTGTTTTAGTTTTGTCCTTAAACAAGGTACTGAACTTCTCTGAGCTTGAGATGCCTCATCTATAAAATGGAAATTGCATCTACTTCACAGTGTTGCTTGCATGGAATTAATGATTCCAAAAAAAAAAAAAAAAAGCAATGTTTGCTATGGACTAAATGTTTTTATCCTCCGCCTCTCCCCCCCACTTCCCCACCGAAACATTCATATGTTGAAATCCTAAGCCCTAAGGTGATGGTATTAGGAGGTGGGGTCTTTGGGAAGTAATTAGGTCATGAGAGTAGAGCTCTCCTAATGGATTAGCACCCTTATAAAAGGGATCCCAGAGAGCTCCCTCATCCTCATTCCACCATGTAAATACAGACCAAGGATATAGTGGTTTATGAAACAAGAAGTGGCACCTTGATCTTGGACGTCCCAGCCTTCAGAACTGTGAGAAATATGTATGTTTGTTATTTTTGCTATAGCAATCTGAATGAACTAAGACATTCTTTCTGAAAGCAGTCTGTAAATTGTACATTGCTATACAGATGTAAGAAGTTGTTGTTAAATACTGGTTATTTAGAGCAGTGACTTCCAACTGGTGGCATCCAAACTAAGAAGGACAAAAGCAATAAATTAAAGCATAGAAAGAAGATATTAGAACTTGTATGTGTAATTGTGTTTAAACAAACAAAAACCCAAAAAACCCTACTGATGTTTAATAAATGAATTAAATCCAATGCCTTTCTAAGTGTGCACATGAAATGGTCATGGGATTGGTACCTCAGATATCGTGAGGCCAGCTTACCGGTACCACACAATAGAGTGACAACAGTATCCTCACACATCTGTACACATTCTGCACATGGCAACATGCTGCAGTATGTGTATGTACTGTTGGCAAGCAGAATAACACTTCCCTCACCTCCCCACCCAAAAGATGTCATAATCATCAGAACCCGTGAATATGTTACCTTTCATGGCAAAAGGAATAGTGCAGTTGTGATTAAGTAAAGGATCTTGATATAGGGAGATTATCCAGGTAGCCCAATGTAATTACCAGGGTTTTTCAAAATAAAGAACAAGGGAGGGAGGAAGGTCACAGTCAAAGAGATGTGGCAATTGAAGCAGACTCAGAGTAATGTGATTCTTGGAGGGGGCCTTGGAAGGGGCCACAAGCCAAGAATGCAGGCAGCCTCTGAAAACTGGAGCAGGCAAGGAAACAGATTCTTCTAGAGCCTCCAGAAAAACACAGCCCTACTGACACCTGGAGTTTAGTCCAGTGAGATCCATTTTAGACTTCTGACCTCTAGAATGGTAAGATAACAAATTTGTGTTATCTGAAGCCATTAACTCTGCTATAATTTGTTAGAGCAGTGATGGAAAAATGACATATCCTGTGAAGTAGATTTGTGAATTCTATTATCTAGTTTTAACTAACAGTTATAACTAAGTGTCTTAAAGAGATCCCTACAGGAAAACTGTGGCTGGAAGACAGTTCTAATAATGCAAGCACAAGTGAACAGCAAGAAACAGTAGAGATGAACTTTATCTTATACCTCAGCTCATTTTGAGGTCTCAGTGATAAAGATCTGACATATTTCACTCCATTGTTTAAATGAGGACAATGGTTTTTAAATATATAAATTTAAAATAATAAATATTACTTTAAAATATGTTTTTATATCTACTGTCTTTGCTAAATTAACTTTTTTATTTTAAGATAATTATAGAATCACATCTAGTTCTGAGAAATAATAAACTCTTGTGCCCTTAGCCCAGTTTCTCCCAATTATAATGTTATGCACAACTGTAGTGCAATTATCACAAATGAGATAGTGACAGTGATATCAACATTGTTCAGATTGTATCCACTTATATGCACCGATGTGTGTATACGTGTGTATGTATTAAGCTCTGAATTAGCCCATTCTCACACTGCTATAAATAACTTCCTGAGACTGGGGAATTTATAAAGGAAAGACATTTAATTGACTCACAGTTCTGCATGACTGGGGAAGCCTCAGGAGACTTACAATCATGGTGGAAGGGGAAGCAGGCATGGCTTACATGGTGGCAGGCAAGAGAGAGCAAGCAAGAGCAGGGGAAACTGCCTTATAAAACCATCAGATCTCGTGAGAACTCACTCACTATCGTGAGAACTCACTCACTATCATGAGAACAGCATGGGGGGGATGACCCTCATGATCCAATCACCTCCCTCCCTCAACGTGGGGATTACAGGTCTCTGCCTCAACAAGTAGCGATTACAATTCGAGATGAGATTTGTGTGGGGACACAGAGACAAACCATATCAAGCTCCATGCAATTTTACCACAAGTATAGATTGTGTAGCTAGCCAAGTTACACACTAATTCTGTCAGCACAAGGATCCTTCATGCTACCCATTTACAGTCAAATCCACCTTCCCTCTTTCCCTTCCAAATGTTAGCAACCATTAATCTGTTTTCCATCTGTATAATTTTGTTGTGTCAAAAACACTATATAAATGGAACCATTCAGGATGTAACCTTTCGAGACTGGCTTTATTCACTTAGCATATTTCTTTTGGGATCCATCCAAGTTGTTGCACAAATTAGTTTTTTATTGTCATTGTTTCAAATCACTACTAATGTATCTACTTAACATACATTTATTGTCTCATACATTTCTTGTCTTATTTATTATTCTCAAAGTCAAAAGTCTGGGAACAGTGTGGCTCAATGGGGCCTTCTGCTTAGAATCTCATAAAGCCTAAAACAAGGCCTGTGTTCCCTTCTGGAGACTTGGGATTAATGCACTTCCATGTTCATTCAGGTCGTTAGACAAGTTCAGTGCCTTGTAGACGTAGAACAGAGGTCCCCATTCCCTTGCTGGCAGTCAGCTGGGAGCTAATTTTTGTTCCTAGAGCTTGTCTATTTCCTCTTTTTTTTTGAGACAGAGTCTTGCTCTGTTGCCAGGCTGGAGTACAGTGGCACAATCTCAGCTCACTGCAATCTCCATTTCCCAGGTTCAAGTGACTCTCCTGCCTCAGCCTCCTGAGTAGCTGGGACTATAGGCGCACACCACCACGCCCAGCTGATTTTTGTATTTTTAGTAGAGACAGGGTTTCACCATGTTGGCCAGGATGGTCTTGATCTCTTGACCTCGTGATCCACCTGCCTCAGCCTCCCAAAGTGCTGGGATTCCAGGCATGAGCCACCACGCCCAGCCCCCATCACTTTTTATACTTAATGTGGTGCTCCTACAGCAATGGCATATAGGTTGCCTCTCATGTGTGGGATCTCTGACTTCCGCTGTGTCTCTCCCCAGCTCTAGCCACAGAAAATTTTTTGTTTTTAAGAGTTTTTGTGACCAGGCTAAATCAACCTGAAAATTCCGAATAATTGGCAAAGACTCTTTTGCTGTGTAATGAGGATAAAGAATATACATCTTTGGGGGGAGGTGGGAGCATTATTCTGTCTACCACATTGCATGTATCCATAGTTTGTTTCTTTTCTGTTGTTCAGTCGTGTGCCATGGTATGGATGTAGAACAATTTGTTCATCCATTTAAATCCATTGAAGAACATTTCAGTTTTTTCCAGTTTAGGGCTAGTGTAAATGAAGATGCTATGAATATTCTTGCACATGGTTTTATGTGAACATACATTTCTTTATTTCTCTAGGATAACTATTCAGGAGCGCTATTGCTGAGTCATATGACAAGTACATTTTAAGTTCTATAAGGGGAAACTGACAAACCATTTTCCAGAGTATGTGTCATTTTCCATGGCCACCAGCAATGCTTGCTTTCATTGTAGACATCTTTCATTTCTTTGGTTATGTTTATTCCTGGGTATTTTATTTTATTTTATTTGTAGCTATTGTAAATGGGATTACTTTCTTGATTTCCTTTTTAGATTATTCACTGTTGGCATGCAGAAACACTACTGATTTTTATGTGTTGATTTTGTATCCTGCAACTTTACTGAATTTATCAATTCTAATAGCTTTTGGCAGAGTCCTTAGGTTTTTCTAAATGTAAGAGCATATAATCTGCGAAGAAAGATAATTTGACTTCTTCCATTCCGATTTAGATGCCCTTTATTTCTTTTTCTTGTCTGATGGCTCTAGCTAGGACTTCCAGTACTATATCCAATAGCAGCGGTGACAGTGGGCATCTTTGTCATGTTCCAGGTCTCAGAGGAAAGGCTTTCAGTTTCTCCCCATTTAATATGATACTAGCTGTGGATCTGTCATATATGGCTTTTATTGTGTTGAAATATGTTCCTTCTACACTCAATGTTTTGAGGGTTCTTATCATGCAGGGATGTTGAATTTTATCTAATGTTTTCCAGCATCAATTGAGATGATCATATGTTTTTTGTCCTTCATTCTGTTGATATGATGTATCACATTTGCAAATGTTGAAGCATCCTTGCAACCCTGGGATAAATCCCTTTTAGTCATGATGAATGATTATTTTAACGTGTTGTTGGATTTGGTTTGCTAGTATTTTGTTTAGGATTTTTGCATCACCAGAGATATTGGCTTGTAGTCTTCTCTTTTTCTGATGTGTTTTTGTCTGGTTTTGGTATCAGGGTAACATTGTTCTCAAAGAATAAGTTTAGAAATATTTTTCTCCTCTGTTGTTCAGAATAGTTTGTGTAGGATCAGTATTAGTATCATTATATCATTAGTATCATTAGTATCATTATACTTTAATGTTTGGTATAATTCAGCACTGAAGCTATTGGGTCCTGAGCTTTTTTATTTTTCTGGGAGATTTTTATTATGGCTTCGGTTTTGTTACTTGTTATTGGTCTATTTAAGTTTGGATTTCTCCATGGTACAATCTTGGTAGGTTGTATACATCTAGAAATTTATGCATTTCCTTTAGGCTTTCCAATTTATTGGCATATAGTTGCTCATAGCAGTTTCTAATGATCCTTTGACTTTCCATGGTATCGGTTGTAATGTTTCTTTTTTCAGCTCTGATTTTATTTATTTGGCTCTTCGCTCTTTTTTTCATAGTTAGTCTGGCTAAAGGTTTGTTCATTTTATTTATCTTTTCAAACTTCCAACTTTTTGTTTCATTGATCTTTTGTATTTTTTAACTTCAATTTTATTTTTTTTTTTCCACTGTGATCTTTACTGTTTCTTCTCTTCTACTAATTTTGGGTTTTCTAGCTCTTTAAGATGCATCATTAAATTGTTTGTTTGAAATTCTTCTACTTTTTCAATGTAGGCACTAGTTGGTTGCCATAAACTTTCCTCTTAGCGGTACTTTTGCCATATCCCATAGGTTTTGGTATGTTGTGTCTCCAATTTCCATTTGTTTAAAGAATTTAAAAATTTTTCTTCTTAATTTTTCCATTGACCTGTCAGTCATTCAGGAGCATGTTGTTTAAAATTTCCATGTGTTTGTATAATTTTCAAAATTCCTCTTGTTATTGATTTCGAGTTTTATTTCATTGTGGTCAGAGAAGATACAGAAGATTTCAATTTTCTTGAATTTCTTAAAACTTGTTTTATGGCATAATGTATGGTCTATACTTGAGAATATGTGCTGAGGAGAAGAATGTGTATTCTGTAGCCATTGGATAACATGTTCTGTAAATATCTTTAGGTCAATTTGTTCTATAGTGCAGATTAAGTCTATATTTTTCTTGTTGATTTTCTGTCAGATGATCTGTCCAATGCTGAAAATGGGGTGTTGAAGTCTGCAGCTACTATTGTAATGGGGTCTATAGCTCTCTTTAGCTCTAATAATATTTACTTTATATATATGGGTGCTTCAGTGTTGGGTGCATATATATTTAAAATTGTTATATCTTGTTTCTGGATTGACCCATTTATTATTATATAAATAATAATATTGTCTTTTGAATAATTTTTGAATTATTTTTGTCTTGAAATCTATTTTGTTATATATGAATGTAGCTACTCCTGCTCTCTTTTGGATTTGCATTGGCATGGAATATTTTTTTCTATTTCTTTATTTTTAATCTATATGTGTCTTCATAGGGGAAGTGTATTTCTTGTAGACAACATAGAATTGGGTCTTACTTTTATATCTATCCATTCAATGATTCTGCATCTTTTGATTGGAGAGTTTAGTCCATTTACACTCAATGTTACTGTTGATAAGTAAGGACTATTAATGCCATTTTGTTATTTGTTTTCGGGTTGTTTCTGGTTCTGTTCTTTTCTTCCTTCCTTCCATCTTTCCTGTATTTCCATTTTAGAAAGTGTTTTTCTCTCATGATATGCTTTAATTTCTTGCTTTTTATTTTTTGCGTACCTGTTGTAGGTTTTTGATGTGACATTACCATGAGGCTTGAATATAACATTGTACAAGACATTATTTCAAGCTGATGACAACTCTGATTGCAGAGCAAACAAACAGACAAGCAAAGAGATAAGAGATGATCTAGTCAAACTTCTTCATTAGCAGATGAAAAACAAATCCACAGACGTATCTTTTTTCTCTCTTGATGTACTATGCTTCTGCCCCTTGCTCAGTCAAGAGCCGTTTTCCAAACTACCCAATGCCTTTTATATCAAAATCAGTCAAGGAAATGTATTGACCTCATTTTTTTCTGGTGGGTATTTTCTGACAATAACCTTCCTCTAGTCCATTATTTTATGGTTCTTATTCCCCTGCCCAGTCCCCTCTCCCTGCTTTTTGTTACTTGTCACCCACTTGTAAGTTATGATCCTTTCTTGTGCACCTGGTCAGTACCTCTCTAGTGAGACAGTACAGACTCATTTTCTTTCTTTCTCATTACTGATTACATATTAGCATATACAAGCATCTTCCTTTTAACAAAACAGCATTTTTCACACTTTCTATTGAATAGTCAGGAAGAATATACAAAGTACTAGACCATAACATTGTTTAGAGTGGCACAGAGAGAATTCAGAATGTCATTTGGGTTAGATTAGGCACAGAGATATCTCTTTATGTTCTAAATGCCTGTATTGCAGTTTCATATTTAGGCAAGTATTCACTGCAGAAATTTCATGGTTAATTGGAATCAAGAAGATTGGCTGGGCCCGATGGCTCACACCTGTAATCCTAGCATTTTGGGAGGCTGAGGTGGGTGGATCACTTGAGGTCAAGAGTTCGAGACCAGCCTGACCAACATGGAGAAACCCCGTCTCTACTAAAAATACAAAATTAGCCAGGCATGGTGGTGCATGCCTGTAATCCCAGCTACTTGGGAGGTTGAGGCAGGAGAATCACTTGAACCCAGGAGGCAGAGGTTGCAGTGAGCCAAAATTGCACCATTGCACTCCAGCCTGGGCAACAAGAGTGAAACTCTGTCCCAAAAAAAGAAAAAGAAGAAGATTGTCTAAGTATTGCTATTGTCTTCTTGTAAGCATGCTGTTTCTAGATTGATCCCCAAAACCAAGACCCAAGTTAGGCCTCCGCCTAAAAAGACTCCCAAAGCACGTACAATTAGTTATTTGTGGATGGAACAAATTGGCTCCCTGAATGATAGCAATTAGCCTCAGATCAGACATATGTATATTTATATTATGGATATCTATAACAACTAAAGATGCTTTTTAAACCTGAACTAAGAGCAACTCAAGGGAGTATGATCCAGAAAGTTCCCTGGAGCTCAGAATTATTCAAAGAACTTAATAAAACTCACATTGAAATTGTGTTGCCAGGCTGGGTGCGGTGGCTCATGCCTGTTATCCCAGCACTTTGGGAGGCCGAGGTGGGTGGATCATGAGGTCAGGAGTTTGAGACCAGCCTGACGAACATGGTGAAAACCTGTCTCTACTGAAAATACAAAAATTAGCCAGGTGTGGTGGCACATGCCTGCAATCCCAGCTACTCAGGAGGCTGAGGCAGGAGAATCATTTTAACCAGGGTGGTGGAGGTTGCAGTGAGCCAAGATTGTGCCACTGTACTCCAGCCTAGGCAACAGGGAGAGACTCCATCTCAAAAAAAAAAAAAAAAAAAAAAAAAAAAGAAAAAGAAATTGTGTTGGCATCTAGGGATCTGCATTTTTACAAACTTCTTCAGGTAACTCTGCTCTTCAGTTAAGTAAGAAATCAAAGTCCAGCTACAAAACAAAACAACTGAGTTTCTTTCAAAACATCTTGTTCTCAATTTATGTATTAACAACTGGTCTCTATTTTTACTACCTTAAAATGGGAAGAAGAAGAACAAAACTCTGAAGGTCTCCCTAGGTCTCCAGTATGATACTAGTTGATGTTATACAAATTTATTAGAAATAGTACAATACTTCCTATTTGAAATTTTTTTCCTTGTTGTAAGTACACAGCTATATAAAATTAAAGGCTATGAGTTGAAACATTTGACAGCCACAGAGGAGATAATGTCCCATGATCCACCCAAGCCAAGTAGCATTAAAAGGAGTTTTGTAAGCAATCATTCACTAATTCAATAACTATTTACTTTCTTACATGTTCAATGCACCATTCTACAGGTTGTGACCTGACATATGTAGTTTTTACCCTAATGGTGGCACATCCCAGGGAAGAATTCTGTTCAGTAAGTAAGTAACTGCAAGGCAGTAGAAAGTGTGATGCTCAAGGAAGGACAGAGTGCTATAAACATGTACAGCAATGTCTTCGGAATCATTTGGATGCAAGTAACAGAAACCCGCTAACAGTAGCAGAAATTGGTAGTTTAACATATGGTTATAGGTAATTCTCACAAAACCCAAAGATTAGGAAGTGGAGCTGTCAGGAAGTATGGCGTCTGGTTTTTGTTATTTATCTTCTTGAGGACACATGATTTTGCACATTTTCTTCATTCTGGGCATTTAAAAAAATTATATGTAGCCTGGTTTTTAGAATTATAATTATTAATTCTCCATGCTTCACAATGGCACTCCAACTGAGTTTACCTCCCTTCCAATTTTTAATACTTCAAATGGATTATTATTTTAGTTTCCAAACCAAATTCCCAGGAGAGAAGCAGACTGGCCTCCTTTGGGTTTGCACTCATGTGGGCTAAGAGGACACCTCAAATTAGGTCTATTTCGAAGGATGCCTTATAATGATTAGGGGATTCAGGGATAGTATCTTAGAGGAAACGGCAACTCACTGAGGCTGGATAGAGATAATTTTATCAAAATCCTGGAGAGGACATAGCACCTTTGGAGCACTGAAAGCAGTACAGGCTAGCTAGAACTCAGGAGTGTTGGGAAGATGGAGGGGACAATAGGTAAGGTGAGGCTGGAAGGGAAAGTAGAGGCCAAACGACAAAGGATCTGGAAAGCCATGCCAAGAGGCTGGGCTTTGGTGAGGTGATCCTCCTTGATGTAAACTTCAGCAGTAAGAATACCCCTACTCCCCAAATCACATCCTTCCTACAGTTATGCCAGAATGTTTAGGTTTAATTTATGGCCATATGGCTTTCTCTTGTGTCTCTTGCTATAAGTGTCCTTTTTTGGGCCTTTCCTGGATCTTGCTTGACATGCAAGTACATAGTCATGTTTTTTCACATAAATGGAAACATGTTTAATTTCTGTGACTTTTCTAGTGACACCCAACATGTCTTTAACTTCTCTGATGTGCACACACACAATAAAAGCCGAGTCCCTTGACTGAGCCACCTATTTTTATTTCCAGAAAAGGATATAAATAAAATGAAAGATAAACCAGGCATTAGAATAACTTATCTATTTGAACTTTTCTTTGAGATTTGTCTTCAAGCATGACGAGGAAGGTCATAATGTGACAATCTGGAAAATCCCATTTCAAAGCCATTTTCCCAAAAATAATAAAGGAAAATAAACACTAAGATAAGGGACACTGACAAAAGAGATGCCAGCTCAATGACTTGAAGTTGGCTTTCACAGTGCATTTAATGCAGGACATTCCTGTATTTTGAAATGTTTTACGACAATCCCCACTCCCATCCCATTTGTTTAACCATGCAGGTTTTTCCGGGCTATTTCTTCACATCCATCAACTGTGGCTCCAGAATTGAAAACCTGTAACTGACTTCACCCCACTAGTTCCCCCTCTTTCATCTGCTTGAATTTTTCCTTTTAGTGTTTCTGATTGTACTTTCTCATTTTCACCATTCAATAAGCCTTGTTAAGAACTAACTGCCTTACTGAATTCCTTTTCCACTAGTTTCCGATCGTTTTAATTCTGGACCGCTGAAAGGTCCTTTGCTGGAGTCAGACTAGAGATTCAACCTATCCCTAAAAACTGACTTGGAAAAAAACAAACCGATCGTGTGACTTTAAACGGCAGCCCCCTTTCTCAGACTCACTGCCACTGATGTCCTTTTGTTTCAGAGGCTTGAGACAAAGGCAAAGTCAGTCTTCTGCAGGAGGCTTGCTACTTTGAGACAAATGAGGGTACACTAGGTGGAGAGGATCCCCTAGAGGACAGCATTTGTGGTTGTCACCTCTTTGTTCCCTGAAGCCAAAGGAACACACCCACTGTGACGCTGTTTTCTTTTCTTTTCTCTTTTTTTTGGTAAAGAGTTTCACTCTTGTCTCCCAGGCTGGAGTTCAATGGCATGACGTTGGCTCACCACAACCTCTGCCTCCCAGGTTCAAGTGATTCTCCTGCCTCAGCCTCCTGAGTAGCTGGGACTACAGGCATGCGCCACCACCCCTGACTAATTTTGTTTTTTTTTCAGTAGAGACTGGGTTCTTCCACGTTGGTCAGGCTGGTTACGAACTCCCAACCTCGGGTGATCCTCCCGCTTTGGCATCCCAAAGTGCTGGGATCACAGGCATGAGCTACCGCACCCAGCCTGTGGCACTGTTTGCTGAGAGGGAGGTTAAATGCACATCTTGGGGTCTGAGTGGGTGATTGCTCTCTGATTTCTAACTCCCTGCTTAGGACACGGAAAATAAAAGTCAACTAATTCTCAGGCAAAATAGTATTCTTTTTTCTTAGAAGATTTTAAAAGCTACTGTCTTTAATAATTTAATGTGAATGATCAATTCCAGGTTAGAATATTATTTGGTTCTCATTGAAATTTTAACTTGCAAACTTCAGGCATTTGAATTCTAGCAGAGACTTATTTTTTAACTGCATGACTAACTTTTAAGGCTCTAGTATATTGCAGCTTTCCTTAGCAAATTTTCTGATGCTGGCTCAAATCTATCAGAGCTGACTTTTACCTAAACTGGCACTTCATGAATAATTCATGCTTATGGAAGTACAGAGTCCATAAAAAATTATTATTTTTGCTACTGACTTGAATAGCTGAGATACTTGTCATCTCTCAACATTAATTTTTGATGGCTTCTTCCTCGAATAACAAAAAATAAAGCCAAAGAGGGCTGAAAGGACAATAACAGCATCTTTTTTTGTACTTGGAGATATACAACTCCAGTTTTCTCTGACATACAAATTAGCCTCTCAGAGACAAGGAACCAAGGCACCAAAAGATGACAGATCCCAAAATGGTCAGACTAAAACCAAAATGCAATGAATATTTTGCCATTAAACAAGATAGGTTCTAAATAGATTAGATGTTTATTAAACTAAATTAAAAATTTTAAATAGTCGAAAGATTTACAACTTAATTTCCAGTAATATTTCTCAGGGTTTAGAACCAAAAATAAATTCAGGTCCTCATAATTACTTATAAAGAGTGTAGTTTGCAAAACAAGCCCACTTATTTTTAGAGATGGGAGATAGACTTAACAACCTTCCATATTTTCCAAACACAATTTTGCATTAAGCAATCTTCTGGACCTATGTGAAACTTATTCATTAGAATATTTTTATTTTATTTTATTTTTTGCTCTTTTTATACATCTTGTGATGATATATCTAATATCAGAAGAAAATTCTGCTTTGTGTGGTTCACAGCAACTTTTCCCCAGAGAAACTTGGGGGACTTTCCAGACCTAATGTGTATAGCAAGCTTTCTGTTACATTGCAAAGTGGAATAATATGTAAACATTATTAACACCTTCTTCACCCATGCACCCAGTTGCATTTTCATTTCCTTGATTTCTTAGATATAAAGTGTTCACTCTTATGGTCTCCATTGTCTGAAAACAAAAAGACAATATAAAAACACAAAAACAACAATATAGAGTTTTTTCTGTCTTCTAGTTTATTTAATCAAACCAGTCCTAAAATGGATCATTTAACTATTAGCAGCCTGTTGAAAGATATAAATAAATACATACTTTTTTTTCCCCTACACTAAATTGTAGATGTTGTCATGCTGTGATATATACTCTTCTCCAGGATATGATTAAGGAGTTCCTTCATTAAAAAATTGATTTTTTGGCCAGGTGCAGTGGCTCACACCTGTAATCCCAGCACTTTGGGAGGCCGAGGTGGGTGGATCACAAGGTCAGGAGTTTGAGACCAGTCTGACCAACATGGTGAAACCTGGTCTCTACTAAAAAAAAAAATACATTCAAAATACAAAAATTTGCTGTGTGTGTGGGTGCATGCCTGTAATCCCAGCTACTCAGGAAGCTGAGGCAAGAGAATTGCTTGAACCCAGGAGGTGGAGGTTGCAATGAGTTGAGATTGCACCATTGCACTCCAGGCTGGGTGACAGAGCAAGAATTCGACTCAAAAAAAATTAATTTTTCCAGAGTGACATTACCAAGATAGTAGAATAGAAGGTAACCCATGGGTGGGTGCAGTGTCTCATGCGTGTAATCCCAGCACTTTGGGAGACCAAGGCAGGTGGTGGTCCCAGCTACTTGGGAGGCTGAGTCAGGAGGACCTCCTGAGCCTGAGAGTTCAAGGCTTCAGTGAGCTGAGATCAAGGCACTGCACTCCATCCTGGGTGAGAGAGTGAAGCCCTGTCTTCAAAAAAAAAAAAGTATCAGAGACTAACCATAAAGTAATGAAGAAGAAAAAATGTGAGATCTCTCAAAGAAATAAAATATAACTGTATTAAGGAAGCTCAATAAACTTCAAGAAATCACAAAGACTCGATTCAGAAATTTATCCAAAAAATTAACAGAGAGATAAAATTTCTTTCTGAAAAATACCAAAGCTGAAAAATACATATTGTTTTGAGTGTTTTCTATATGCAGGTGCCATTCTAAGTGTTTACATGTATTAATCCTCCCCTAAACCTTTTGAGGAAATTACTATTGTTATCCCTGTTTTACAGATGAGAAAACTGAGGCCCAGAGAAACTCTAGTTAATGATATGTCTGCTAAAGTAGTTAAGGGGAAGTGTACTGATGTCTACAACTTACTGTGCAATACAACACAAAAAGAATGGTTTGATGAATGGATAGATGGAGATGTATATTTATATACATATATGCTAAAGCAAATACAGTAAAATATTAATGGTAGAGTCTAGTGATGGGTATATGAGTATTCTCTGTAAAATTGTTTAAACTTTTGTATATGTTTGAAACATTTCATAATAAAATGTTGGGAAATAAAAAAAAGAATACAATGAATGAAATTTATAAATGCAATAGTGAACATCAAAGCAGAATTGATCAGACAAAAAAATCAGCGAAGTAGAAGACAGTATTTGAAAATATGCAGTCAGAGGAGAAAAGAATAAAAAGGAAAAAGCAAATCTTGCAGGATCTCTGGGACAATATCAAAAGGGCAAATATTTGGGTTGTTGGAATTAAAGAAGGAACTGAAGAAGAAAAGGGCTAAAAAGCTTATTCAAAGAAATAATAGAAAACTTCCCAAATCTGAAGAAGGATATCCAGGTATAGGAAGGCCAAACATTACCAATCAAATTCAACCCAAATAAGAATATCCTAAAATATAATTAAACCCACAAAACTTAAATTCACAGAGAGGAAAGAGAGAAAACAGTGAGAGAAAGTAAACAAATAACATGTAAGGAAGATCTGCTATGACTGGACACAGATTTCTCAGCAGAAACCCTACAGACCAGGAGAGAGTGGAACAATATATTCAGAGTGCTAAAAGATCAGAAAGAAAAAGAAAACAAATTGTCAACCGAAAATACTGTACACAGCAAAGTTAACCTTTAGAAACGGAGTAACAGAGATTTTACCAGATAAACAAAAGCTGAGGGAATTTATAGCTACCAGGCCTATCCAAAAAGATTTGCTAAAGGGAGCTCTTCAAAATGAAAGAAAAGGATGCTAACATGATTGGTATGGCAAAACTGTACTCATGGTGTTTAGATTGCTTATATCTTTAGTCTAAGAAGATTCAAATACAAAGCTATTAAGTAAAATAACTACAACTTAATTGGGCCATATAAAAAACGTAAATTGTGAGTGAAAATCCAAAATGCGTGAGAGAATGGAGTTAATGTGTACAGGTTTGCATTTTGAGGTTTCTTTATTTTTTTCTTGCAATCACAGTTAAGTTGGTATCAGTATTAAATACTTGTTATAACTATAGAATGTTTTTTGTAAGCTTATGATAACCACAAAGCAAAAACCCATAATAGATAATGTAGAAATAAAAAGCAACAAATTAAAACATATACTACAAAGGAAAATCACTTAACCAAAAAGGAAAACAGGAAGAAAGGAAGAGAGGAGTTATAAAACAAAATGAAAACAAGTAAAATTGGCAGTAGTAAGTCCTTATCTGTAGTCCCAGCTACTCAGGAGGCTGAGGCAGGAGAATCACTTGAACTCGGGAGGCAGAGGTTGCAGTGAGCCGAGATCAAGCCACTGCACTCCAGCCTGGGTGACGAAGCAAGATGATGTCTCCAAAAATAAAATAAAATAAATAAATAGTGCTGGGAAACTAGATATTCATGTGCAGAATGAAACTAGATCTCCATTCTTCACTATATATAAAAATCAACTGAAAATGGATTAAAGTCTTAAACATAAGACTTGAAACTATAAAAATACTAAATGAAAACATTGGGGAAATGCTCCAGGACATTGATATGGGCAAAGATATTTTGTGTAAGACCTCAAAAGCACAGGCAACAAAAGCAAATTTAGACAAATGGGATTACATCAAGCTTAAAGGCTTCTGCACAGCAAAGGAAACAATCAACAAAGACACAACTCACAGAATGGGAGAAAATATTTTTTCAACAAATTCCATTCCAAACAACAACTCTTTGTTGTCTCTTTGTTGATTGTTTCCTGTTAGACATACAAATGGCTAACAGGTATATTAAAAATGCTCAATATCACGAATCATCAGGCAAATGTAAATCCAACTGCAGTCATATGTCATCTTACATCAGTTAGAATGGCTATTATCAAAAAGACAAAACATAACAAATGCCGGTGAGAATGACAAGGAAAGGGAACGCTCATATACTGTTGGTAGAAATGTAAAGTAGTACAGCTATCATGGAAAACAGTTTCGAGGTTCCTCAAAAACCTAAAAATTGAACTACCATATGATTCAGCAGTCTCACTTTTGGGTATATATCCAAAAAACGGAAATAAGTACACCAAAGTGTTAACTGCACTTCCATGTTTATTACAGCACTATTCATAATAGCTGATGTATGAAGTCAACCTAAGTGTCCATCAGTGGATGAATGGTTAAAGAAAATGTGGTATTAATGCACAATGGAAAAGAAAACAAAATGAAATCCTGTCATTCGCAGCAAAACAGATGGAAGTGGAGGTCATTATGTTAAGTGAAATAAGCCAGGCACAGAAAGACAAACATTGCATGTTCTCACTCGTATGTGGAAGTCAAAAGAGCAAACCTCATAGAGATAAACAAGTAGAATGGTGGTTACTAGACACAGTGAAGGGAAGGAGGAAGGGGAATAACAAAGACTGGTTAATAAGCACACAAATACAATTAAATAGAAGGAATAAGTTATAATATTTAACATTACAGTAGGGAAATTTTAGTCAATAGTTGTATATTGTAAATTTCAAAATAGCTAGAAGAAAAGAATTGTAATGTTCCCAATACAAAAAAAGATTAATGATTGAGTTTATGGCTACCCCAATTACCCTGATTTGATTATTACATATTGTATACATGATTCAAAACATTACGTGTACCCCCAAACATGCACAACTATGATATATTAATAAAAATACCAAAAAAAGTATTTTTTCAATCACTATGCTGTAAGAGCATTTCCTCAGGAGTAGAGCAAAGAGGAGCCAAAGCATGGTGCAATCATTTGACAATTTGCAGTGTTCCCATAAAAGATAAGATTTTGAGCTGGGTGAGGTGGCTCACGCCTGTAATCCCAGCACTTTGGGAGGCTGAGGCGGGCAGATCATAAGGCCAGGAGTTCGAGACCAGTCTGACCAACATAGTGAAACCCATCTCTACTAAAAATACAAAAAAATTAGCCAGGTGTGGTAATGCGCACCTGTAATCCCAGCTACTCGAGAGGCTGAGGCAAGAGAATCATGTGAACCTGGGAGGTTGAGGTTGCAGGGAGCGGAGATAGTGTCATTGCACTCCAGCCTGGGCAACAGTGCAAGACTCTGTCTCAAAACAAACAAAAAAGATTTTGAAATCATTCTAAATGCTTAGTGCTAAGCAGACTCTGTTTTGACAGGTAAGATAGAGAAACTGATGAACACCACTCTTTTCTTTTCTTTTCTTTTTTTTCTTGAGATGGAGTTTCGCTCTTGTTGCCCAGGCTGGAGTGCAATGACGTGATCTTGAGTTACCACAACCGCCACCTCCCGGGTTCAAGTGATTCTCCTGCCTCAGCCTCCTGAGTAGCTGGAATAACAGGCATGCACCACCACACCAGGCTAATTTTTTGTATTTTTAGTAAAGACAGGGTTTCACCATGTTGGTCAGGCTGGTCTCGAACTCCTGACCTTGTGATCCACCCGCCTTGGCCTCCCAAAGTGCTGGGATTACAAACATAAGCCACCACGCCCGGCCTCGAAAATTTTCAAGCCTATACAAATGCAGATTCCAACAATAGGTTCCAGCCATCTACTATTCTCCACAAAATTATTCTTGTGCTAAAAAATTTAGTCTGTTGTTTATTTATCAGATCATATACCACACAACACTGTGGAGATGCTTCCCTGTTCCAATGACACTCTGGGCTCTCCACACTTTTACTTTTTAGAAGTTCTGAGGCAAAACATGCTTACACTTCTCAAACACGGCATTAGTCCCTTGAGATGAGGAGGAAAGAAGTACTAATGTCCTCCTTTTCAACAGGGAAACTGGGTCAGGGAAAAGTAATGTATTAGCTAGATCTCTGTTTGCTGAAGCAAAAGGCAAAAGAAGGAAAAAAAAGAAAGAAAAAGAAAAAGGGGCAATTTTCCAGGTAATTGATTTAAAATCATTTGATGTCTTGAATAATATGGGAATGTTTCAGTATTACGTATTTGCAAGCTATATTTTAGTTTTAGAGACACAAAAGTGTTAGAAGGTTGAGCACCATATTTTTATAACTCCACATTTCAATTTCCAGAAATCCTTAAGCTATTGCAGGATGGAAAAAAAGTCAGTGGTGGTGTTTTTAACTGAATATAAATTTACGTATTTCCAAAATCTGGAAGAAAAACAACAGTTAGAATAGTGCTTTGCTTGAAAGAGTGTTTTGTGAAAAGAACAAATATTCATTTTGGAGTTTTCATGTCTAGCTTGATTTTCTTTATGGAACTTACAGGATAGATGACACTGTAAAAGCGGAAGTAAAGTGACAGTGAATTGAACCACATGGTATCATTAAACAGGTGTGTCTGACCATCCTAATCAGTAAACTGCAACTCAGATAAGGAGAATTGTGAAAACAATATAGATATTTGCTTTCTGAATAAGTAATGGATGAACAAGATACCAGTCATAGACATAAATATAAGAACTAAAACTATAAAACTTTTGGAAGAAAACCTGGGAGCAAATCTTCCTGACTTTGTATTAGGCAATGATTTCTTAGCCATGACACCAAAAGAGGCAAAAGTAATAAATAACATAAATAAATAGGACTTCATCAAGATTAAAATAGTTTGTGCTTCAAATCATCAAGAAAGTGAAAAAACCCACAGAATGGGAGAAAATATTTACAGGTTTTATATATAATAAAAGACTTGTATCCAAACTATGCAAAGAACTCTTAAACTCAGCAATAAAACCACAAATAACCTATCCTGCAAATGGGCAAAGGATTTGAATAGACATTTCATCAGAGAAGATACACAAATGGCTACCAAACTCGTGAAAAGATGCTTACCATCATTATTCATTATGGAAATGTAGTGCAATGAGATACCATTCACACCAATAATGAAACACCCCTTCACTCTAAGACGGCTAAATTAAAAAGACAGACAGCTAACCAGTGTTGGAGAGGACGTGGAGAAATTGGCCACGTCACATATTGCTGGTGGGAAAGTGAAATGGCACAGCTGTTTTGGAAAAACAGTTTTGAAGTTTCTCGAACTGTTACACATAGAATTATTACACGACCCAGCAACTCTCTGCTCAGAATTTAAAACATATATCCCACGTGGTGGCTTAACGCCTGTAATCCCAGCACTTTGGGAGGCTGAGGCGGTGGATCACCTGAGGTCAGGAGTTTGAGACTAGCCTGTCCAACATGGTGAAACCGCTTCTCTACTAAAAGTACAAAAATTGGCCAGGTATGGTGGCATGCACCTGTAGCCCCAGCTACTTGGAGACTGAGGCAGGGGAATCACCAGAACCCAGGAGGCACAGATTGTAGTGAGCTAAGGCCACACCATTGAACTCCAGCCTGGGTGACAGTGTACCTACCTCGGAGAAATTAAAACACATATTCACACAATAACTTATATGTGAATTTTTTAGAGGGTTTATTTATAATAAATACTCTAAAACATTTATCTGCAGGTCATAGGGTCTTTACTGAGATTTTTTAAATTTTCATTTTTTAGAATGTTCTAATCAAATTCTGTGTTCCTTCACTGAACTTAATCTAACATATCCAAAGCATAAGAAGAAAAGATCCTGTTCCCAAGTGCCAGGGGAAATTGGGCAGTGCTTCCATGAAGAAACCTGCAGCAGGTTCTACTCTTGATTTTGCACAAGATTGTGTATGAAGTCAAGGTGAGCTCCAGAAACTGAAAATGTTAGTCTACTCAAGGGAAAACACTCAACTAGGAAGCAGATAAAGTTCATGTCTTCTGTGACTTGATTTTTTTTCTTTTGCAAAAAAAAATTACATTCGTTCAAAATCAAAGACATTGAATTAGCTGCATAAGAAGTCATGGATAATCCATTAAAGATATAGATAATGGTGTGTCAGTGAGGCTTTGGAATAACTGGAATTCTCATACAGGAGTGTAAAATGGTTCAGCCTCTTTGGAAAAGAGTTGGGCCTTTTTTAAATGAACTTATGCATATTCTTAGTGCATGACCCAGCAGTCCTACTTCTAAGTACTTACCTGAGAGAAATTAAAACACATATTCACACAACAACTTGTATGTGAATTTTTTAGAGGCTTTATAACAACCCAAATGTCCCTCAGTTGGGGAATAGATAAATTGTACGTTTGTACCATGTGATACTATTCACCAGTAAAAAATAATAAACCGTTCCTGCAATAAGGTAGATGAATTTTAAATGCATTTTTCTCAATGAAAGAAGCCAGATTCAAAGTGTTACATATTTTTTTTTTTGGTCTTTTTTTAAAATTGCATTTTAGGTTTTGGGGTACATGTGAAGAACATGCAAGATTGTTGCATAGGTTACATACTTACATAAGATACTCATATAAGATTTTTTTAAAGACAAAACTACAGAGACAGAAAACACAGCAGCACTGGCTAGGGGCTGAGGTGGGGAGAGGGGTTGACTACAAAGTACAAAAGACATTTGGGGCAATGATAGAACCATTCCACATCTTGATTGTGGTGATGGTGATCTGGCTATATTTATTTCTCAAAACTCGTAAAAAAATGTGTGACTTTTACTATATGTAAATTATACCTTAATACAAATATGGAAAAAATTCCAGTGTACTTACTCGCTTTTAAAGACAACATTACTTGTTTATGTGGGCCTGGAACAACAATTAAAAGTGCTAATTTGTGATCAAACAAAATGCTATTAATAAAAAAATTTGTGGTATTTATGAAAACGTATATATATTATGTATACTATGTAACTACATATTTTAGACACACCCACACACGTACATATAACATCTATAGGTAATTTTCTTTTTTTGAGATGGAGTCTCAGCTGCCCAGGCTGGAGTGCAGTGGTACGATCTTGGCTTACTGCAACCACCATCTCCCGGGTTCAAGCGATTCTCCTGTGTCAGCCTCCTGAGTAGCTGGGATTACAGGCGCCCGCCATCATGCCAGACTAATTTTTGTATTTTAGTAGAGATGGGATTTCATCATGTTGCCCAGGCTGGTCATGAACTCCTGACCTCAAGTGATCCGCCTGCCTCAGCCTTCCAAAGTGCTAGGATTACAGGTGTGAGCCACCACGCCCGTCCTTCTGTAGATAATTCTAAGTAAATCATTTGGACTTGCTTCAGATAGAGAATAATTTTGGTTAAACTAGGACTAAAAATGATTTACTGAGTTTTTCTTTTGGAGAAACATAATCATTGAACTTAATCAGAAAATGTTATTAATACAACTGCTGAGAATGAAGTAGCACAAAGATGTTTTTGTTTATTCTTGTCCCTGTTACAAAATTCTACAGGTCTCTGCAAGCGTATTGCCTTTTCAGTTATGTTTCAGGGAAGGAAAGAAAAAAAAACTGAGGTAGAAATTTTCAGTCCTGAAGTGACATTAGCAAAGATTTCATAAATTTGGGTGACAGATGGTGTATGGTATTTATGAGCCCAGTTGTTCACTGCTTACAGAGTGACTCATGTTGTTTATCCAAGGGGAGGAAATGGCATTATCTTGTTTAAAATGTTGCCATGTTGCAGAGGGACCACAAATCTCACTCAACCTTGAGCCTGTCTCTTTTCTTGTTTTATTAGCAATAGGCAAACTTTATTTTATTCAAGTTATTTACCACATCTAAGTCTTTTAATGTAGCTTTTATATGCTGGGCCAAATGTTTATTCCAAGCGGAAAACAACTGAATTGTGTTTGCAGGAATATCTTTTAACCTATTGTTTGTCATGTGTAGAAACAGTGTCCATATACATGGGTACATTTATGAAATTTGCTTACATATTGTATTTGGATTTGAGTCAACCAGACTTCTCATGTTTTGGTTTCCCTTAATCGGAAAATAAATTTTGTTAAAGTAGAGGTAAAATAAAGAAGCATTTAATGGTATTCATGGATTTTGCATAATTGCTAACAATACATGTGGTGGTGCAGCAGAAAAAGAGTTTTAGCAACTCTTAGTCATAGCAGTTTGTGATCAAATATTACATAGGTGATGATGATGTGATTCAAATTTCTAACTACAGCTGGTGGCTACCGAAGGTCCCCTGCGGCTTATGAGATATTTTGGAATAGCACCATTACCAGTATTTTAGATGCACTTTTATTTTTCATTTTCACTATTAGTTTTGATCGTGAGGCCTGTTACAGATTTAAATTGAGTGGATTACAAGCCTGTAAAGGTAAAGAGGACAGGGAATTCCAGATCTAAAGTTTAATTTTTTTTGGCTGGTGGGGCGGGGGGAATGTGTTCAGATGAAGAGCAAAGATAGCAAGTTTGATGTTCAAGACTGACAATGCAGCTGAGGTCTTTGGGATGTGGAGTTTTGCCTGTGGCTCAAGATTCTGGGCATTTTATTTAAGGAGACTAGTGGAATCCATGCATGTGAATCTGTCCTCTGGCTGTTCTCCCCCTGCCTTGCAGAGATCAGGTACGGTCTGTGGAGAAGCTCTTGGAGCCTGCTGTGGGAAAAGCTGCTTTATGGAAATGAGGTTGTCATTCTTTGATAATAGCAAAGACAGCGAGCTATTTCATGTTTAAAAAAGTTGAAACAACAGTAAAATTTGGTTATCCGTCTCTACCCTGCAATGGTTCAGTTCACGCCAACATCTTCACAGGTGCTCTCTGCCCTGGCCTGGAGTCAGGGAAAAGGACAGTGTTGGTAGAATCTATGTAGCTGAGACTCAGCTTGGTTTTACCTTATTTATGGATGCACCCTAGTGTGTGAGTATGGCTGCAAACCAAATTCAAAAAAGCCAATTTGGGAGCCTTCTACTAATGTGAAAACATGTACTATGAGTGATTGCTGGCAAACTGTATTTTATTTCTAAGATGTTACTTCCCTATGGTAGAAAACTGCATAAGGGCTCTAGGTCTGAAATCTAAGTTACTACATATGTCTGGATGAAATGTTCTGAATCCCACTCTGTAGAATCTATTCAGACCAAAGTCAAGAACCACATTACTTACCATTTATCACCTAGGCAAGGGAAATCCAGCCTTCTCCCTAGGGCAGCAGATCATGACTTGATGGTGGACCTGCAGTATTTGCTATCCTACTGACTGGCATGGTTGATCCAGATTGCATCTCCAGCTTGTATGTAGTGGAAACAATTTATGTGGGTGCCTCATGCATGATGGAGAGATATATGATAGGAAATTGAAGCACCTGACACTTAGAGGGGATAATGCCATCCTGTTTTGAGAAATCCCATATGAATATGCCTTTGAATCTGAGTTCTTAGAGGCCTAGGTCAAGAATATCTGGAAATTAATAGGCCTTCATTGGAGCCTGCACACACTGGTAGCATGACTGATTTCTGCTCTTCACAAGCACTCTACCACTTGCCATGCATGGCGTGTCAAAGCTACTGTGGGACCAATCTACCTTCCTGCAGTAGACAGACATTCTCCTGTTCCTCAAGGACACAGAAAATCAGAGAATTTGGTTGAGCCACTCATGGCCTGAAGCGCTCACAATCTCACATACAAATATACTTTTATGCACCAAAACTGAATACTTGTTCCTGGAATATGCATGCTGCTGATCATGATTATCAATATTAACACAAACTATTATTTTAGTGACTGCATCTATGGCAGGTGTGATGCTGAGTATTTTATGAATATTATTTCCAATCTTCGTAACAACCCTATGATTTAGGTAGAACTATTAACTATATAGTTAATATTAATATATTATATATTAATTTTTAAAATATTTATTAAAAGGTAGTTAATATAATAATATAGTATTAACTATATTTTTAAAAATAAACCAGGGCTCATAGAGGTTAAACAAATTTTCCTAGAACGTAGAACTGGGAAGAAACTAAGGTTTTATTCAAATCTACTCTATTAGCCAATGCTATCCCCACCACCATCCTGTGTCTATATGCCTTTGTCACAGGGCCTAATGCATTTCCAGGCAATTCCTGTTCTGTACCAAGTTGTCTTTTAATGAATTTATAGACATTCTTCATTTCTGATATATCTAGCAGAAGGAATCAGAAAAGGTAGGAGGAGGTTAAACAGAAAAATCCAGTGGAAACAGCACATTAAAAAAAACCTGTATGGCCTGGTGGGGTGGTTCACACCTGTAATCCTAATACTTTGGGAGGCCAAGGTGGGCAGATCGCCTGAGATCAGGACTTCAAGACCAGCCTGGCCAGCATGGTGAAACCCCATCTCTATTAAAAATAAAAAAATTAGCCAGGCGTGGTGGCAGGTGCCTGTAATCCCAGCTACTTGGGAGGCTGAGGCAGGAGAATTGCTTGAACCCAGGAGGTGGAGGTTGCAGTGAGTCAAGATCACACCACTGCACTCTAGCCTGGGTGACAGAGCAAGACACTGTCTCAAAAAAAAAAACAAAAACAAAAACAACGCTATATATGTTATAAATATATACAGTACCTGTGTGAGTGGAATGCAAACCAAAAATAAAATTTTAAGACCCCCCCTAAACCATCTGAATGGACTCCCTCCTCTCAGTCAGGGCACTCCAAAGTTAATCTGAAGGATGGCTCAGGCCACGATGGGAAGTTGGGGTCAAACATGCGTCATCATGCTTTCTTCTCTTTTGGAATTCAGGACAAGCCAACCAACATTAATATCAACACAGACCTTAAGTCTGATGAGAAACGTTTACAACCTATTCTTTCTGAAGCCTGTCACCTGGAGGCTTCATCTGCATGGTATAACTTTGGTCTCCACAAATTTTTCTTTAACCCAGACATTCCTCTCTATTGATAATCACTCTTTCAACAAATTGCCAATCAGAAATTGTTTAAATCCACCCATGACCCCCACTTTGAGTTGTCCTGTCCTTCCAGATGGAACCAAAGTAAATCTTACCTGTATTGATTGGCGTCTCATGCCTGCCTAAAATGTATAAAACCAAGCTGTGCCCCTATCACCTTGGGCGCATGCCATCAGGACCTCCTGAGGCTGTGTCACAGGGACATTCTTAACCTTGGCAAAATAAACTTTCTAGATTGATCGAGACCTCTCTCAGATACTTTTGGGTTTACAGCCAATTATATATGCACATACATATTTTACACATGCACACACAATCAAAAATTATAAAACTTCAAAAGCACTGGACAAGAAAAAGTTGAGGGGCCTAATACAACTCTATGGTCCTCTGAAAGCAAAGAAAATGCAGTTTTTCACAAGAGTGGTCTCAGCAGTGGGTCTCCAAGGCAAGGAATCTTGCTCTACCTTGTTCCTTCAATGCCACTAAGCTGTTGGTGTAGAAGTGCAGCCACCAGCCCTTGGACAACTTACTTCACAAAGGATTCTACAATACGGGTACACCCCTATGTAAAACTCAAGTGTCTTTTACTTTTCAGAAGTGCCTATCCTATGCCCAGGAGTGTATTTACTATTCCCATTTTTGAAAATGTTCTGTTTTTGATGAAAAATGTTCAAAGCCAGGACAAAGCAGTCTTAATTGAAATAATTCAGGAAAAAATAGCTCCAGGTGGTGGGCGTTGAGAAGATGCTTGAAAAACTGCAGGAAAAAAAAAATCCAGAAATGTGATTTTAGCATCTTTTTTCCCTGCCTTTTTTTTTTTTTTTTTTTTTTTTTTGAGATGGAGTTTCACTCTTGTTGCCCAAGCTGGAGTGTAATGGCGTGATCTTGGCACACTGTAACCTCCGCCTCCCGGGTTCAAGAGATTGTCCTGCCTTAGCCTCCACAGTAGCTGGGATTACAGGTGAGCACCAACACATCCGGCTAATTTTTGTATTTTTAGCAGAGACGGAGTTTCTCCATGTTGGCCAGGCTGGTCTTGAACTCCAGAACTCAGGTGACCCACCCACCTCGAACTCCCAAAGTGCTGGGCTTACAGGAATCAGCCACCCCGTCCGGCCCTTTCCTGCCCTTTCAAAATCTTTGTTGTGTGGCCAAGGCAGCTCTATGGGTTCTTTATGAGAAGTAAGGGGGAAACTTGAATGACTGTTTCCTTGGTAAAAGCTAGAGCTGAGTGCAGATGCTATCTGTTATCACTCACAGAGCTGGGGCAGAACGGAATATTCCATTACACGTCCGCAGCTGTGAGGGATTTAATGGTTTCTGGTGTCAGAGGTGAAGAGCTTCAATTTAACGGAGACTTTTTGCTGCAAGCTTTGCTACAAGGAATTTGTGAACCTTTTGATATGTATGTTTCCAACTATGTAAGACTCAGAAACAGAAAAGCCCCCACTGGAAAAATTCTCACAGATCGTAAACAGCCCAGGAAAGCCAAATGCCTGGAGGGGACTCCTCTCCATCCACCTTTCCCCTACCCCATCCCACCCCCAACACACACACACACACACACACACACACACACACACACACACTCTCAAATACATATATTTGGAGAAGACAGGAAGTGTATGCTCCAAATATAGAGAGAGCTTGTGCTTATGGTGGGACCTGATTGGATGGACTTCTGTGTCCTCTGTCATTCTGTGAAAGATATCTTCTCTTTGACTTCTATCCTGTTAAAAATTTTTGTTTTCCTGTTCAAAAGTTTTGTTTTCTAGCTTTTCTAAGGAGACAGATTATACCCTTAGCACAGTAAAGAAATACACAGCACTTCCTGAGCCACCCAGGAAATTATTTTTTACCTAGAGAATAAACAAACCTGAGTGTGTGTGTAACTAGACCTTTTTTTTCTTCTCCTAGCTGGAAGGTTTCATGTTTAATGAGTGGCTTTAACTCTTTTTTATACCCAAATCCACACCTTCATGCCTGTACTTTGAAGCCTCCATGGAAATGGTAATATGGCAGAAAATACCAGAATAGCAATCATGTATCAGATCAGGGATAGGAGTCTTTTATTTTTCTTGTCATGGAGTCTCGCTCTGTTGCCCAGGCCAGAGTGCAATGGCACAATCTCAGCCCACTGCAGCCTCTGCCTCCTGGGTTCAGGTGATTCTCCTACCTCAGTCTCCCGAGTAGCTGGGATTATAGGCGCCCACCAACGTGCCCGGCTAATTTTTATGTTTTTAGTAGAGATGGGGTTTCACCATCTTGGCCAGGCTGGTCTTGAACTCCTGGCCTCGTGATCCACCAGCCTGGGTAGGATTCTTTTTCTTATGAAGTCAGGTGAATTTGTTCTCTCTGAAAGGAAGGCCTTCAAAATGTGGGAGGGAAATACGAGGGATTTCAGAAAAATCTGGTGAATTTTTAATAATCTTTCAAATTCCTCTGAGCAAGGAACAAGGTTACTTTGCATCCACAAGGACAGCAACTACAATCTTTCCACATCTTAAAATGTCATAGTCAGAACCTTCACTCTGGGCCAGAAGGGCCTCTGCAAAGCTTCCAGAACAAAAATCAAATGTAATTTTTAAAACCTTCAGAGTGAACTATGACATCCACATCAGAACACAGACTGAGTTTCTGATCACGAAAACGAACACTATTCCACTGTTGACTTCATTTTGGAATCATCAGGTTAAGTGTTACCTTAACAATAAACAGTTTCAACTAAACCAT
>NW_016107423.1:2032664-2040994 GCF_001604975.1 Cebus imitator | reverse complement strand
GAGGCTGGAGTGCAGTGGCTTGATCTTGGCTCACTGCAACCTCTGCCTCCCTGGTTCAAGTGATTCTCCTGCCTCAGCCTCCTGAGTAGCTGGGATTATAGGCATGTGCCACCACACCTGGCTAACTTTGTACTTTTAGTAGAGACAGGGTTTCACCGTGTTGGCCAGGCTGGTCTCAAACTCCTGATCTCAGGTGATCCGCCCGCCTCCACCTCCCAAAGTGCTGGGATTACAGGCGTGAGCCCCTGCGCCCGGCCTAAGTCATCAAACAGGGACTCTGAGCAAAGCGAGAGTCCTGCTAGCAGGTTTCCTGCCTCAGAGAGTGAATCCCAGGTTACCACCAGAAACAGGAGAGGCCAGGCTCCTCCCCACTGCAAATGGCATGAACTTCCGAAGGCTTCATGCCAGTGCACATTCCTCCCGGCGCGCAGGCTGGTTTGGGGAACCCTTTTTACTTGCCTGTCTCAGCAGGACAGGTGACTTGCTGTTAGGCACAGAAACGTGTGGGGAGAAATCATCCTAAACTTTGCTAGGGCACAAACACACAGGAGGTGGTATGGCTGGCTGCCCAGTGGGTGAGTCACAGGGCTTGAGTGGTTCCAGGTCTGGTTGCTTGTGGGACAGTTGGCTTGATTCTCTTTCCGCAACTTTGATCCAGCTGATTCTCGCAAATGCTTGCATTTTGTCACCAGGGGATCTTGCTAAGTGGATCAGTACAGCTCCAAGCTGATGCTTTCCTTGATGGTGAATGCATGATACCCTCACGTGTGGGATGTCTTTTTATGGCAATGAATTATATTATACTCAAAGTTCAGGTCTGAATAAGAAAAACGAATAAAAACAGAGTTGAAACAAAATAAAAGCAAGAGTCCATTCAGGATTTGCCACTTACTAGCTAAAGATAGCGGGTAATGACTTAATCTCTATGTGCCTCAGTTCCTCATCTGTAAAATGGTGACAGTAATCATATTGCCTCATAAAGTTATTAGGAATAAACGACTTAGTACTCATAAAGCACCCGAAACTGTGCCTGTCACACAGTAAAGGCTATATTTATTTTGGAACAAATAAATATAACTCAATTATAACCAAGGCACTTCCTTGCTGTAGTTACACTTCAGACTAAGATCTCAAAAATGTTTTTTTTTGGTTTGTTTGTTTTTTTTTTACTCTGTGTTAAATCTCAAGTATACTGAACTGAATAAGAGACAGGTAGGTTTTTTTTTCTTTTTTAAATTTTAAGTTCAGGGTACATGTGCAGGTTTGTTACATAGGTAAATTTGTGTCACAGGGGTTGGTTGTACAGACTATTTCATTACCCAGGTATTAAGCCTAATACCTATTAGTTATTTTGCCTGATCCTCTCCCTCCTCCCACCCTCCAGCCTCTGACAGGCCCTGTGTCTGTTGTTCCCCATGAACAACACAGTGTCCATGTGTTCTCAACATTTAGCTCCCACTTACAAGTGAGATCATGCAGTATTTGGTTTTCTGTTCCTGTATTAGTTTGCTGAGGATAATGGCCTCCAGCTCTATCCATGTTCCTGCAAAGGACACGATCTTGTCCTTTTTTATGGCTGCATAGTATTCTGTGCTGTATATGTACCATATTTTCTTTATCCAGCCTACCTTTGATGGGCATTTGGGTTGATTCTATGTCTTTGCTATTGCGAACAGTGGGGCAATGAACATACGTGTACATGTGTCTTTATGATAGAATGATTTATAATCATTGGGTTTATACCTGGTAATGGGAATGCTGGGTTGAATGGTAGTTCTGTTTTTAGGTATTTGAGGAATCACCACACTGCTTTCCACAATGGGTGAACTAATTTACACTCCTGTCAACAGTGTATAAGCATTCCTTTTTCTTTACAACCTCACTAGCACCTGTTATATTTTTACTTTTTTATTTTTGAGACAGAGTCTCATTCTGTCACCCATGCTGGAGTGCACTATCTCAGCTCACTGCAACCTCCACCTCCCAGGTTCAAGCAATTTTCCTGCCTCAACCTACTGAATAGCTGGGACTACGAGTGTACACTGCCACGCCTGGCTAATTTTCTGTATTTTTAGCAGAGATGGGGTTTCACTGTGTTAGCCAGGATAGTCAACATCTCCTGACCTCATGATCTGTCTGCCTTGACCGCCCAAAGTGCTGGAATTATAGGTGTGAGCCACCGTGCCCGGCCATTTTTTAAAATTTTTTAGTAATAGCCATTGTGACTAGTGTGAAATGGTATCTCATTGTGGTTTTGATTGTCATTTCTCCAATGATCAGTGATGTAGAGCTCTTTTTTCATACACTTGTGGCCACATGGAAAGACGGGTTTTGGAAGAAGTTAGTCCTACATGAAAATTAAAAACAAATAAGACCTTTTACAGAAAAATCAATACATCAGAATATATGAGGCTGATTATATTAGTGACTGGTAAGTTTAGAGAACATGGAATTTACTTAGAGAGCAAATGCTATAGAACGTGGAATATACAGTGCTTTGTATAAAAATAAATATTTTTAACTGACTCAGATACAATGCTGAATCTGAGGACTAGAATCAAGTATCATAACCCTGAATGTCAGAAATTGCTAGGTGGGGCTGTGACCATCCCAGTGGAAGAATCTACAGTACCCAGAGTTTTCTAAGTTTCTTATTTTAAAACTGTGGGAAATACCCTTTGGATTTCCACACACATGTTCCTAATCACCACTCCCTGTGATAGAAAAAGAACAAGAGTTTTAAAGTCACCTTAGGATGGACCAAGTTGGTTAAAGGCCTACAGTGGGGGTTTCATTGTTCTGTACAATTGGGAACTGCGGTTTTTTCACGTGGGATCCAACTGGGTCTGGGCCAACATTAGACAAGGAAAGGGAAATGCGGTCAGCCTGCCTCTTGCTCCTTGGGTCCTGGGGGCCTGGCCATGTGACGAGCACTGTAAAGCCACAGAAAGAGCCCATGGCAGCCTCCTGGGATGAGTTGGGCACCTTTAATGAGCCAGAGCCCTTCCTTCCATCCATGAAGGAAGTCTTCCAAATTCGCTTGACTACTTTGGAGTCAGAAGTCAGACAGAGATTATAAGAATTGCTTCAACAGCACAGAGACTGTATATCATAGAAAAGGAACATCAGCAGTGCACCCTTCAGGCCTAAAGTCGAGGGGACACACTAATTCACAAAAGCTCTCCATCTCCTCTACCCAGAACCGTGCTTAGAGCAGGTCACGGCCAAGATGTCATGAGAAGGGCTGATTGAATCTTACTTATGAGCTGTTCAAGGAGACAGGAGAGCCTGAGTATTTAAGGACAATCCCAGGGAAAAGGTCTGAGACCACTGTGATGCCAGGCCATTGACAACTGACAGCATGTTTACATTGAATGACAGTTCTTCTAGCTTGGTACTATTTTAAAGGAAAAATGCTATGGGTAGGTTGCACCTATTTTCACTTTAAGCTTTTTGCTTCAGAGTTATATCTGTCTCACATCTAACCTCTGGCACTTCCAAGCCCAACTTAACCTGGTCAACTCCATCCACTGTGTACTGAGTTACAAATTCCACCCTCCCCTCACCCGGCCAGTATTCTCTGCAGAATTTTAGCTTATTGGTAGCTCTCGTCACTATTTCAATTCTTTCTCTTTTACAGATGGGAGAATTGAATCATGGACATACCCCTTAATGACAGACATAAAAACAACATTTTTAAAGTTTCCAACCAAATGCCCCAGTTGGAACAACTAATTCTGGAGGTAATATGTACTTAAGCAGAAGAGGGTGTTACTGAAACACCAGGGGGTTAGTCTAGTCTTGCTGCTTGCTACACGGAAAGCCAATGACGGAGACAACGAGGACTGCCAAGGAAGAAGGCTTTAATCGGGTGCTGCAGCCATGGAGATGGGAGCTCAGTCTCAAATCCGTCTCCCTGACCAGCTAAAACTAGGGGTTTATATAGCAAGGAAAGAATGTAACAATGTGTAAGAAAGTGCGAAGTAGGGAGGGGCAAGGGAGCAATCATGACAAATGAGGGGTCAGACATAAGATGCCTGACCTGGTGAATTTTAGTTCTTTGGCGCTTTTTCTGACAGATTTGAAGGTTGTTTCCTGTGGAAGGAACTCAGATAAAACAAATGTAAGTTTCAAGCTTTAAGACCAGAGGGTCGATTTCTATGTATATCAAACAAACAAACAAAAAACCAACCCTGTCTATGGCAATGGTCCCCAGCCTTTTTGGTGGGAGGGACTAGCTTCATGAAAAACTATTTTTCCATGGACCAGAGGTGGAATGGGGTGTGGTTTGGGGGGAAAGGTTTCAGAATGAAACTGTTCTACCTCAGATCCTCAGGCATTAGAGTCTCATAAGGAGCACAGAACCTGGATCCCTCGCATGTGCAGTTCACAATAGGATTTGTGCTCCTATGAGAATCTAATGCTACTGCTGATCTGACAGGAGGTAGAGCTCAGGAGGTAACGCTTGCTCACCCACAGCTCACCACCTCCTCTGTGGCCTGGGTCCTAACAGGCCACCAACCCCCGATCTATAGGATTATTGTGTCAATTTCAAGAAGGCACTTCAAGTGTTCAACTTCCAGTGCAGCTCATGGCGTCTTCAGAGGGAGCTTTTCCAGGGTCATCCCTCTGGAGGGATACAGGAGTGAACAAACTGGCCTTTTTTGTGTCTGGTGTGTCTTGGACTTTAACAGGGAAAATTAAACTCTTTAGAAACAATTATATTTCTCCTAGCTGCCAACAACCTTGAGAACTCTCTTGAGAGAAAGGATTTCAGCCATTACTGAGGAGAGATGTTCATTGGAACTGTCAGCGATGTTTTCATGTTTCAGCTGTAGGTTTAGTTGTAGTTACAGTTAATTCTCTACAACATTAACATCCATGGTCAAAGTTCTGAGAGGGAAATATTACTTCTTCCTGCCCTGAAGGCCCCATAAGAAGAGGGTGGACTGGCTTCCAAATTCCTTTCCTATCCTGGGCCCTCCTTGGTCCCCGACTATAAGCATCGCTTCCCTCTTGGAGCACTCTTGCTTTGTCTTGTTAGCTCCCACCTTTGCTAGTCAGATGTCCTAAGGCCCACACTTGGCAATCTTGTCTTATCTCTGTACCTACTACTTGAGAACAGTTATCCCATGGCTCTGCAGTTTCGCAGCTCCTAGATTTCCAGCCTCAGCCGATCTCACTCTTCTCAACACAACAGTATGGCTAAGTGTAGGACCCTGCAGTCACACTGTCTGGGTTCAAAACCCCATCCATCAACTTGCAGGCTGTGTTACTTGTAAAAGTGACTTAACCTTTCTGTGGGCCTCAGTGTCCTCATCAGTATAATGAGGCTGATAGCGCTTAGAGTTATTTTGAGGAATGTGTGAGTTAAATGCATGGAAAGCACTTGGAACAGCACTGGGCATATCAGATGTGCTCAGGAATGTTAGTGGCTATTGCTGCTACTGCTGCTGCTACACTTTAAGACATCTACCTGAATGTCTTGCATGCACCGTGAAGCCAATATTTCCTAATGCAATTGTGAGCCAGGTAGACCATACATTGTATCATTTAACCTGCACAACAGCTCTCAAAGTACTGTTCTGGTTATCTGTCTACTGCTTCATAACAAACAATTCCAAACTTGGTGGACTTAAACAAAAACCATTTTATTATGCACATGAATTCTCTGAGTCAGGAATTCCAACCAGCACAGGGAGGGTGGCTGCTTTTTCATCATGTCTGGGACTTCAGCGGGGGGGTGATGCAAGCAGCTGGCAGTTGAGATCAACCAGAAGTTTCTTGACCTACATGTCTGGCACCCACAGGGGCCTACTTGAAATTTGGGTTTGGCTGGGACTGTTGACCAGGTCGCCTACACATGGCCTCCCCATGTGACTTGAGCTTCTCAGAGCAGAGAAGCTGGGTTCCAAGAGGCAGCATTCTAAGGAGACATCTGGAGAGTAAGTACTGAAGAGCAGCAGACAAAAGCTGAAAGACCTTTTATGAGCTAGCCTTGAGACAGAGCATTGCTGCTACCATGCTTGGTTGGCTAAAGCAATCACAAGCCTGCCTAGGTTCAAGGGTAGGGAACATAGACTTCAACTTTTGTTTGTTTGTTTGTTTTGAGACAGAGTCTCGCTCTATCGCTAGGCTGGAGTGCAGTGGCATGATCTTGGCTCACTGCAACTTCCATTTTCCGGTTTCAAACAATTCTTCTGCCTCAGCCTCCCAAGTAGCTGCAACTACAGGCACGCACCACCATGCCTGGCTAATTTTCTTGTATTTTTAGTAGAGACGGGGTTTCACCATGTTGGCCAGGAAGGTCTCCATCTCTTGACTTCGTGATCCGCCCGCCTCAGCCTCCCAAAGTGCTGGGATTACAGATGTGAGCCACCACACCCAGCCTAGACTTCACCTTTTACTGGGAGAAGTGTCAACAAATGTATGATCCTTTTAAAAAAATTGCTACAGGCAGGTATCATTATGACTCTCTCTTAATAATAAAGAAATAGAAGCTTAAAGGGATTAATATAGTACTTTAAGGAAGGTGACATAGTTAGAAGGTAGAAGAATCCAGATGTGAGCTCAAGACCTTATGTTGGGCATGAGTTTATTCTTATTTATTCTGCTAAGCACTTTACACACTTTCAATATAAGAACAAATGTCTCTGTTCAATTCTTAAAAGTTCTCAGCTGTTTTCCCTTTAAATATTGCTTATCTGCCAATTCTATTCTCTTTTCAAGAATTTACTAATTATCTCTTTACCTAGATCTCAGTTAGAGTTAAGACATTTTCTTATTTGTTTCAAGAATTTCTAATTGCTTCTTTTTCATATATGCCTGTTTGTTTCCATTCTGCCTATTTTTGTTTTATAATTTTTAAAAGTTCTTAAAGTGAATTTTATTCTTTTATCTGTTTTGGAACTCTAAACTCAACTGGAGAACATATCAGAAACCTATTAACTAGAAAGCTCTTGTCAAAATGCATCTCCCTCATTTTCCTCTTTCCTTGTCCTCTCAGACTCAAACAATAGATTTAGCCAGTTACAGATAGAACCCAGAAATGCTTATTTTAGAAATGCTTCTGAGGTAATACTGACCCACTGCCCATCCATCTTCCCCACCCTCTTTCTGTGGACCCATCCCTGAATACACACACTCCACCCCGTTTGGGAATCATCATTTTAAAACATAAATAAAAAAGTATCATGCAAAGTAGGTCTTGATTATGTTTGTTTTTGTTTACTACCAATCCATCCAATACCAACTAGCCCCATTTCCAATTATACTGGGAATGTGGATTCTTTGGGGACACATAGAACACTATCTGAAATTTGGGGGCACCCAGATACAACCACCACCACGTTCATCCTCTCTAAGTAACTAAGCTATTTCAGAGGAATGGAGGAATTCTGATCGAAAAGGAGAGATTTCACAGCCCCCAAGCAGGACCAAAATGGGATGGGTGCATGGCAGATATGTTTTGAAGCTTGGAGTTGAGTCAACAGAAAACCCAAATGTGCTGTTATTCAACAGAGGCCTTGAGTGATCAAAGAATAACTTGAGGCACTGAGGACTGTGGGGAAGAGATTCCAGGAGAACAGGGGAAGATTGTGGTAGGGGCAATGATAGGGAAGGTTGTGGAAGGAGCAATGATGGCGGAGGGGGAGGAGTTCCTCCTTAAATATTTAACTAATTGGTCATATTGTTACCAGTGGAGGGTGTCCAGTTCTCGACAACCTGAGCAAAGAATTGGACAAAACACATAAACAAAGCAAGGAAAGAATGAGGCCACACAAGCCGAGATTTATTGAAAATGAAAGTATGCCCCATAGGGTGGGAGTGGGCCAATCATAGGGACTGAGGAGCCCTGTTACACAGTTTTCTGGGGTTTAAATACCCTCTAGATCTGTGAAGAAGGTCATTGGTAGCTTGATGGGGATAGCGTTGAATCTGTAAATTACTTTGGGCAGTATGGCCATTTTCACAATATTGATTCTTCCTAACCATGAACATGGAATGTTTCTCCATCTATTTGTGTCCTCTCTTATTTCATTGAGCAGTGGCTTGTAGTTCTCCTTGAAGAGGTACTTTACGTTCCTTGTTAGTTGTATTCCTATGTATTTTATTCTCTTTGTAGCAATTGTGAATGGCAGTTCATTCTTGATTTGGCTCTCTTTAAGTCTGTTATTGGTGTATAGGAATGCTTGTAATTTTTGCACATTGATTTTGTATCCTGAGATTTTGCTGAAGTTGCTTATCAGTTTCATATGGAACCAAAAGAGAGCCTGCATAGCCAAGTCAATTCTAAGCAAAAAGAACAAAGTGGGAGGCATCACACTACC
>NW_016107423.1:2026252-2030883 GCF_001604975.1 Cebus imitator | reverse complement strand
CATTCTTCAATTGATAGCAAATAACTACTTTTCTAAATTGGACTCAAAATATGACTGGAGATTTTTGCCCTAACTAATGTGTAGCTGTGTGCTTCTTTATGTAAATCTGATCAATAAAAGAATTCACTGATGAAAGGTCAAGAGGTAATGGTTTTAATCACAAAGAAATTCACCATAAATTTTTTCTAAATAGCAAGTTTCTTTAATAAACTGAAAGTATGATTTGATTTTTTTTTTTTTTAAGATAAGGTCTCAGTCTGTCACCCAGGCTGGAGTGGAGTGGCATGATCTTGGCTCACTGCAGCCTCCACCTCCTTGGCTCAAGCAATCCTCCTGCCTCAGTCCCCCCAAGTAGCCAGGACTACAGGCACGCACCACAATGCCTGGCTGATTTTTTGTATTTTTGGTAGAGACAGGGTTTCACCATGTTGCTCAGGCTGGTCTCGAACTCCTGAGCTCAAGCAATCTGCCCTCCTGGGCTTCCCAAAGTGCTGGGATTATAGGTGTGAGCCACCATACCCGGTCCTGATTTAATTTTTTTTTTTTTTTTGAGATGGAGTCTTGCTCTGTTGCCAGGCTGGAGTGCAGTGGTGCAATCTCGGCTTACTGCAACCCCTGACTCCTGGGTTCAAGCGATTCTTCTGCCTCAGCCTCCTGAGTAGCTGGGACCACAGGCGTGTGCAACCATGCCCAGCTAATTTTTTTGTATTTTTAGTAGAGACCGGGTTTCACCGTGTTGGCTAGGATGGTCTCCATCTGTTGATCTCATGATCTGCCCACCTCGGCCTTCGAAAATGCTGGGATTACAGGTGTGAGCCACCGTGCCCTGCTCTGATTTGATTTTTTTAAAAGCAAAAGCAGTTTATATGAAATCTTCGAAGAAAACAGTTAATTCACAAAGAATGGTATTCTAATGTTTGCTCTTGAACTTATTGTTTAAAAAAAATTAAGGGAATTTATTTTTAGAGTAGTTTTAGGTTGCCAAAAAAGTAGAGCGGAAAGCACAGTTCCCATATGCCCACCTTCCTCACTTCTCCCCTCACCACCCCAAATTCTCCATTAACGTCTTGCAGTGGTGTGGTACATTTGTCACAACCGATGAACCAGTATTGAAACATTACTAACTAAAGTCCATAGTTTGCAATAAGGTTGTTCTTTGAACTGTACACTTCTGTAGGTTTTGACAAATGACATATGCGCTATCACAATATCACACAGCATAGTTTCACCTCCCTAAAAACCTCCTGTGCTCCACTGACTCACCCCTCCCTCTCTCCCACTGAGCCCCTGGCAACTATTAATATTTTTTACTGTATCTGTAGTTTTGCGTTTTCTAGAATGTCATATTAGAGGGAATCTTATGTACTTATTGTAGCCTTTTCAGACTTACTTCTTTCACTCAGCAATATGCATCGAAGCTTCCTCCATGTCTTTTCATAGCTTGATAGCTCATTTCCTCTTATAGCTGAATAATATTCCATTGCATAGATGGACCATAGTTTATTTATCTATTCACCTACTGACGGACATACTGGTTGCTTCCGAGTTTTGGCAATCGTGGATAAAGCTACCATAAACATTTGTGTGCCTAGAAGTTTTCAACTCATTTGGGTAAATACCAAGAAGAATGATTGCTGGCTCCTATGGTAAGATTGTATTTAGCTTTCTAAGAAACTACCAGACGGCCCATTTTTTAAGCCTGTCTTTTAGACTTTCTAATGTAGGAGTCATTTTTTACAATTCCCATCACTATGTCAAAAAGAAATCAAAATAGACAACAGAATCAAATAGGTCATCACACATTGCCCATTGGTAAGAAAGAATAGCTGCAACATCTGTTCTTTCTCAACAAAGGAGATGGTGAAATGGCCACACTGTGATGATGAGATACACCGTTCTCAGGACAGCTTTTCCCCAAAAATGACCCCAATGCCCCACACCTCCCCTACTGCGTAGTCACCTTCCACCTTGGATCTGGGATAGCCTTGTGACCGCTTTAACTGACACCAAGTGGCAGAAGTGATGTTGTGACGATTCCAGGCCTAAGCCTCGAGATGATCTGGCAATTTGTTTGGTACTTTGGGGAAACTTGATCTGCCATGTGACAAGTCTGGCTATTATGACAGAGAGGACCTATGGAGAGGGAGAGGAAGAGAGAAAGGGAGGGGGAGAGGGAGAGACCCTAAAGCCACAGAAAGAGAAGGAGAGACCTAGTTTTCTCAGTACCCCAGCTAAGCCCAGTTGAATCCATTTTCCTGCCATCCCTGCCAAGGCAAGGACATGCCAGTGAACCTTCTTGAACATTCCAGCGCATTAGCCCCCAGCTGCCTACAGTGTTAGCAGATAGTACATGGAACAGGAGAATCATTCACGTGGGCACAGTCAACCTAAAGAACTGCTGAGATAATAAAACAGACGTTTTAAACTACTAAGGTCTGGGTTAGTTTGCTCTCCAACAATGGGTAACAGAAATAATCAGCTGCACTACTTTTCCTTCTTATTTCCCTGTATTTGGCAGTTTCTCAAGTAGTTATAAAATTTTGTGGTCAAAATAAGTGTAATTCAGTAGAAATCTCCCTTATTTTAATTTTTAAATTTTATTTTAAAATTTGTGGTTGGGCTGGGCACAGTGGCTCATGCCTATAATCCCAGCACTTTGGGAGGCCGAGGCAGGAGGATCATGAGGTCAAGAGATTGAGACCATCCTGGCCAACATAGTGAAACCCCGACTCTACTAAAAATACAAAAATTATCTGGGCATGGTGGCGCACGCTTGTAGTTCCAGCTACGCAGGAGGCTGAGGCAGGAGAACTGCTTGAACCCAGGAGGTGGAGGTTGCAGTGAGCTGAGATTGCACCATTGCACTCCAGCCTGGTGCCTGGTGACAGAGCGAGACTCTGTCTCAGAAAAAAAAAAAAGAAAAAAATTGTGGTGGTGGCTGTCTCTAGTGATTTCTATCCACTCTTGTTTTGGGGCCCTCAAAGCCTTCCCAGCAATGTGTGTTGTGGTGGTAACGGGTTGCCATGTAACTGTTCAGATTCCCTTCACTTCCTACGTTGCTCTTGGAGGAACAACATGAGATGTGAAGGTGGCCAATTTATGTTAACTCTCAGGTGTATGCTAATTATTGACTAACACATCCCCACTGATGGCCATAGGAAACATATATAAGAATGTCCAGACAGCTCAGGTTATGGCACGGTCAGTAAATATTGCAAGGGAGCAAGGTTGGTAAATATTGCAATGGGGAAAGTTACAGTGAGCACCATACAAACTAAAAATCCACGGTAGCATAAAACTGAAAAAAAAAATTAACTACACCTTTGAGGAAACATAATCCTCAGAGGAGAAAGCATTATATCTAAATCTAATTTTCTTCCAAACGCTAGCCTTATTATGACATTAATTTCACTGCATATAGAATGGACATTGCACCTCTCTCAGTTATTAGCTTTCTGGTGATTTACTAATTCATCCAACCAACATTTCCTAAGTTCTTTACATGTGCCAAGCATAGACTGTGCTAGAAATAAAGAAATGAGAGCAAGAGGATTTCAGAATACCTGAAGCAATTTAGAGTTTAGTGAGGTAGACAGACAAGTAGATAAGAAATCAAAATGCCGTAGAAATATTGTAGTAAGATACAGCAAAATAAGAAATAAAGGGTACTCTCTAAGATAGGCAGTGTGAGAGGTTCTGGGAAATTTCCAAGCATGAAAAGATTCAGATTGAAGCGATGTTGTAAGAGCTCTGAGGCCTGGCCTGGCCCTCTGGGCTTCCGTGCACAGTATCTGCTGGGTTCACCGGCCAGGGCAAATATTGATTGAGCATTGTTTGCAGGTCTCTGGCCTTGGTTCTCAGTGAGTCAGCACTCTGTTCACTCAACAAGGGTGAATCCCCCACTTACAAAACGGGATTTCCCATCCCAGCCGGAGCTCATGCAGTGGCTCAGGAAGAATTGCGCTACTAGTCAGACTGCTCAAACCACAGTTTTTCTAATTTTAGTTTTGCATTTTGATGTAGAAGAGACTCATTGAGTCGCCTTGTTTTGCATAGATCGCCATCCCTGCCTGGACGTCTCTCCTGTATCCAGCAAGTAAATAAACCTTTCTTCCCCTCAGTTCCCAAATGCCGCGCCTTATCATAGCCCTGCTGCACCTTTTGCTTTTACTTTCAATGGTTCAGTCTTGAGATAAGGTAGCAGCACTGAGTAGTTTTCCTATTACTGAAACAATATTTCCTTTTCTCCCCAGTGGGCCTTTCTCATGCCTTTTGGCTTTATCAGATTTTTGGAATGCTAATGATGCCACAGGCTCCACACCATCCCTTCCAAGGAAGGTCGGCCACATGAGGTCGTCACCATGAAGAAGAGAAACAAGGGTCCTCAGTTTCACTACAAAAGTATTGGGTACAGTTTCTCTTTGAAGTTCTACCTTGGCTGCTTAGCATCCCAAAAGACGGCTTCTTTCTTTCTTTCTTTTTTCTTATTTTAAGACAGAGTCTCACTCTAGCTGGAGTGCAGTGGTACCGTCTTAGCTCACTGCAACCTCTGCCTCTGCGGCTCAAGCAACTCTCGTGCCTCAGCCTCCTGAGTAGTGGGATTACAGGCAAACGCCACCATACCCAGCTAA
>NW_016107423.1:2021686-2026229 GCF_001604975.1 Cebus imitator | reverse complement strand
GGTCTCAAACTCCTGGCCTCAAGCGATCTGCCTGCCTCCACCTCCCAAAGTTCTTGGATTACAGGCTTGAGACAGTTTCTTTTGGAGACTAATCTCCTAGGATTATTTTCCACCAGGATGAAACTCAAAATAATCTAGTCCAAAAGTCAAAACTGATGGCCAGCAGGACAAATTTGACAGGCAGATAGAGTTCGTTTGGCATTCACAATGTTTTCAAATATTTTGAGTAAGCTACCCACACATAAAATCTAGGAGATTTCACATAAAAATCTGAAATTCTAGCTTCTTCTAAAACAGCAGAGGATGAGCCATAAGGCAGCCCACATTCCAACTGGGAATCAGGTATCACAGGTGACAGCCACACTTGGACATGCAAGCACACATTCTCCATCTCCCCTTAGTGCCGCCCACCCAGCTAACTGCACTCTGCACTCCGAGCCCTTGTAGGTAATCAATTTTCCATCCCTAAACTAGTCCAATTCCCTCACTCGACAGAAAAAGAAACTGAGACCCGGGGCCCAGCTCAGTGGCTCACGCCTATAATCCTAGCACTTTGGGAGGCCAAGGAGGGCAGATTGCCTAAACTCAGGAGTTTGAGACCAGCCTGGGCAACACAGTGAAACCCCATCTCTACTAAAATACAAAAAAGTAGCCAAGTGTGGTGGCGTGCACCTGTAGTCCCAGCTACTAGGGAGGCCGAGGCAGGAGAATTGCTTGAACTCGGAAGGCGGAGGTTGCAGTGAGCCAAGATCACACCACTGCACTCCAGCCTGGGCGATAGAGCAAGACTGTCTCCAATCAACAAAACAAAATAAAAAAATAGAAAAGAAAAGAAACTGAGACCCAGAAATACCCTAAGCTTCCCTAGGCTGAGAGTTTATTGTTTGTACAACCAAAACCAGATCTTGAGCAAACATGGGTCTTTTTGCTGCCCTTTCTACTTCCAGGTGCTGTCTTTCTCCCTCAGTCGCATTTATGACCAAATGCTCACCATAATGAACTGCCTCAGGCTCCCGTCCCAGCAAAGAGGGTAGAATGAACAGCATCAAGCTCTATGCAAAGAGTAATCAGGACTTAAGTCTCAACATTTTGGTTTTAAGAGGTTTCATTATTTTGACTTTGTTATTTTTTCCTACCCAATATCTCTTTTCTGTGTCACATTGTAACAGGTGGATAAATACACAGGTGAGAAAGCAACAGGCTGCTGTTTTCCTGCTCATTGTATGTCTGTGTCCTGTAAGAAGGCGTGGACTTCCTCCTCATAATGACTTCTAGTTACTTTGATGGGAGAGTTCACTTGAAATATTATGTCACTATCACAGATTGACTTTATAACACAGATGCAGATCTTCATTTTACCCTTGGTCCTGGTGGAACATATTAGCAAACACTGTTTTACTTTGTACACTCATAATCATGAACTTCATTCCAAGAAAACGTCCTGTCAACTCTTATAGAACAGGCACTTTTCTAGGTGGTAAGATGAAGCTTTAAAAACTACTCCTTCCTATGAATGAGAACAATCTTGCATGTTCTTCACATGTACCCCCAAACCTACATATATATATATGTGTTATATATATATATATGTATTATATATATATATATATAATATATATATATATAAAATACTCCTTCCCACTAGCCTGAAACAGTAGCAGAATTCCAAAAGATAGCTTTCCCTCTTATCTCAATATGGTGGTGGGCTGTTAATAGTCTTACTTGTACCTCAGGAAGCTAATTAACAGAAAATAATTATTATGATTCTCTTTTATTTTTAATGAATGAGAGGCACATCTCAGCAAATACGTGAAAACTTTAGATTGGCTGGAACATTTTATAACGTTTTTCTTCCCCCAAAAGGTGCCCAGGACCTCACAATGAGGTGCATTGTGAGCCTCATGCCAAGGTTAATTTGGCACCTCTGTCACAAAGAGCGTGTGCAGACTCTGACAGGCTTTCAGGGAAGCCACTTCCCCCATGTGCTCTTCTGGTTTCCTCATTGGTGTTCGGGAAGAGGAGGCTGGGCTCCTCCCGGGAGTGGGGTGCTATGACAGATGAGACTTTCATGCAAGAAAATAAATCCTGCAACATTTGATGTACTGCTTTAAACTTAAAGACCTCTTTGGACCTGAAATTGTAAGGTAAGGAGTGCTCAGCCACAATTCTTGGACTTTGAAACTGTAAGTGTAATTTGAGGACGCTCCTTGAAACTCTTTGTTGTTTAATGTGAAACTAACATGCTGCCTAACCTCCTGCTTTTAGGATTAATAATAGCTCACTGTCAAACGTGTACGCACAGCTCTGACTTAAAAGGAAAAAACTCAGCACTGTTTAAAAAATACAGTCTTCCATAATGAAACGGTCATGTAGATTTGTTGTACTTTTATACATGTGTGGAAGTGCCCAGAGCAGACTGGGTTTTCTCTCTGCTCTCTGTAAATCAGTATGCTTTAAAATGGGATCAAATTATCCTTGTCACTTGAAAGTGGGTCTGAGTGCAGGTCCAATCCCACAGAGAGAAAACACCAGTGCAATTGTAACCAAGTGTCAGTCCAAATCTGCGGGTCTTTATCCTGTATGCTGCTTGTGGCTTGCTTAGGCATGGGAAGGGATTAAACTCCACTGCTACAACTGTACTGGTACTGCTCTGTAAGATGTGAAAAATCTGTTGGGATCAGGTGTTAGTGTGTACAGGCCAGTTTCCTGTGATTGCAGCAAATTAAATTGGAAAGCTGAGAGTAATTATAGTACAGACTAGGAGCCAGGGATTTATCAGACATAAAAGGATGTAGAACAAGTTCAACAATATATAAGGCGATTATTTGTCTAATGTTGTTAACAAAATCCAATCTTCCTGTAGAAACGTACAGGACCTTTTAATGTTTTTGTTCAAGCTGGATCTGCCTTCAAAGGTGAAATACTCGATGGCTTTAGCTAGCTCATTGATCTGTTTCTAAGACGGCATCGCGGTATAATAGTTATCTCTCACTGGGGAAAATAAGATGTTGAGTCTTCTTTTTGTGCCCTAGAGACCTTAAAAGAGAAGATGTAGTCGATAATCTAACTGCAGCTATTTTCTTAAATCTTTGCCCACACGCTCCTGCTTTCTTCCTTTGCCTCTATCAGGTATACAGGGACTAAGTTCCTTCCCCTGTAATCTCCAAACTCTTAACTGTGCCCTTCGCACAGAGAGCACCAGTCTGCATCCCAATCTATCTCCCTCTACAAAAAGCAAATCATATTCTTGCTCCATATTCTTTCTCATCCTTGAAAGGGCTTATATTTACATGTAATTCCCCAGGGCACATTCCCATGACACAGATTCCCTCCTACCTACATACCGAGAAGGTGAACCCCAAAGGACATCCTACCTAAAATCTGAGGGTGCAGCAGTAGTGGGGTCTTAGCCTGGCAACTTTCTCCTCCAGACATTTTCCTTTCTGGAACTAAGCTGTCTCACCTGACATTAGGTATTCTCATGGCTCTATGCTTTGAACCATAGTGCTTGGTTAGTTTCGTGAACCAGACATCTTTATGACTGATTAGCTGCGCACAAACAGATTAGGGTAGGTACTCATTCACTCTAAGGATTAGAGTGTTGAAGCCACCTTTGTCCTGGAGGCAAGAAAATTTCCCCAACAGGCATGCCATAAGCATTGCGGGGGTCTCTGGAACCGAGAGTGTCTCTCTGGGGATGTTTCTCCTCCTGTCACTGTTTCTTGCTAGTCTTGGCACACATTTTAAAAATGGCTGTAGCAGAAAGGTGAAGGTTTCTAAGGAAGGGAAGCTGGGGCTGTTTACTTCATGCAGCCAGGACACCCAGGATGTAGGTGTGAGGGACAGCAGTGGGCTTGGATTAGCATTCCAGTGTGTCATTGCCTTACTGAAAGAGTTATTTATAACTTGGCAACATTTCTCCACATCTGCAGTCCAAATACTATGTACGTGAGGATAAATATTTAAGCAACATGTTAGTTTCATTAACCAGACATGACATCAGGGCCATTCTCAGCAATTTCTTTTCTTGTTTTAATAAAATGAAAAGGAATAACAGGGGTGAGACTAAAATATGTTACCAGTGTCATTTTAGAAAATAATCACCAGAAAAATATTCAAGATTTCTCTGATTCTTTTACTAAAGATGATTCTTTTCATTTATTTAAAGATTCTCTCAGTTTCTGGTAGTTTTCATCTTTGACAATGCAGGGTCTTTCTCTCATAGTTGCACTCAGACTCTGATTTCTCAGTATAGGAATGCTTGGGGGACAGTCTCCAAAAGGTAGACAAAGGCACTGGAATTATAAACTAGAGGAATAAGAATTATTCCTCTTCATTGATCTTACTGCTATTCCTATTCATTGGTCTATGCTAAGAATTATTCCTGTTCATTGGTCTATGCTAACTTAGAACCAGATCCTGATGAAACCACACCATTACAGAGCTCACATTTAAAGAATATGTTATGTGTCTGTAGAGCTAATAGTTTCCTTTTTTCCCTTTATTTTTATTAGTTTTACTTTTCTTTTTTTTTTTTTTTTTT
>NW_016107423.1:2018752-2020542 GCF_001604975.1 Cebus imitator | reverse complement strand
AAAAAAAAAATAAATAAATAAAAAAAAAAGAATAAAAAAGTAAATACTTCTGGGCCAGGCACAGTGGCTCACACCTGTAATCCCAGCACTTTGGGAGGCTGAGGCGGGGGGATCACAAGGTCAAGAGATCGAGACCATCCTGGCCAACAGGATGAATCCCCGTCTCTACTAAAAATACAAAAATTAGCTGGGTGTGGTGGTGTGCACGTGTAATCCCAGCTACCTGACAAGGGGCTGAGGCAGGAGAATCGCTTGAGCCTGGGAGGTGGGGGTTGCAGTAAACCGAAATTGTGCCACTGCACTCCAGCCTGGTGACACTCCATCACACACACACACAAAAAGAGTTAATAATTCTGACTGCATCCATCTATAGACAAGACAAAAGCTAATGCATACATTCTGTCTTATCTAATGTAGTATACTAGGCAAGATCATGGTAAGTGTAACTTACTACCAGTATGTTATATGTAGACAACATATAACACTTAGAGGACTCACAAAGAGTCTATTGGCAATTTCTAGGAATTTTTTGCAACTCTTACGTACCTGCTCTCTCAGATGGCCACAAATGTAGGCCATGAGCAGAGCCAAGCAACACTCACAGCTCTGGAATCACACTGATTTTTAAAATAATGGTAAAATGAGTCAAACGAAAATAAAACTGGGAAACCTGTAAGGATGGTGTAAGAAAATAAGAACATCAGAATATTAAACACATGTAACTTTCTTGAATTGATTCTGTAGAGATGCCAGAGGATGAAGAAGTCAAGCCATTTCCTTGAGAATCAATCAGCATGAAACCTTGGAATCAAATGCATGGATAGCATCCTAGCTTCATTTGTCAGCACCTATTGCCCCATTGGGGTCTTTGAGCCGCTCTAAAAGGAACTTATGCATACGCTTACATTTTCTTAAATTGACAATATTCTAAAACAGATTATTAAAGGAATGGCTTGTAAGACATCCAAAAGAGAGGTCAATGAATCCTAGAATTCAGAACAGGTTCATTAAAAAGGAAATAATCAATATAGTCATGTTGTTTTGTTCTTGTGTTTCTAGCCTGTAGATGGATAGTATGTTATTTAGTCAAAACTAATTTTATCAAAGCAAATTGTTCAACACGATAAATTGGTTGCAAATAAATATTTCCCATCATTATATATATTCAAATATGGGTGATTGAACATGGGATAGCTTTATAACACTGTAAGTGTCTTTAAATTTTATTTTACGGTTTTCAGAACTTTTACTTTTGTCATTACGTATAATGAATTCATCTTCAAGTCATTTGTATTGTGAAAAGTTTGAACAACTAAGGAATTGCTTAGAGGACAAGCTAAGAATTTTAAAAATTTTATTTTATTTAAGTTCTGGGATACATGTGCAGAACATGCAGGTTTGTTACATAGGTATACATGTGCCATGGTGGTTTGCTGCACCCAACAACCTGTCATCTAGGTTTTAAGCCCCACATACATTATTTGTCCTAATGCTCTCCCTCCCTTTCCCCCCACCCCCTGACAGATGCCAGTGTGTGTTGTTCTCCTCTCTGTGTCCACCTTTTCTCACTGTTCAACTCCCATTTATGAGTGAGAACATGTGGTATTTGGTTTTCTGTTCCTGTGTTTGTTTCCTGAGAATGTTGGTTTCTAGCTGCATCCATGTTCCTGCTAAGGACATGAACTCATCCTTTATTATGGCTGCATAGTATTCCATGGTGTATATGTGCCACATTTCTTTATCCAGTCTATCATTGATGGGCATTTGGGTTGGTTCCAAGTCTTTTCTAT
>NW_016107423.1:2016692-2018632 GCF_001604975.1 Cebus imitator | reverse complement strand
ATCTCAGCTCACTGCAACCTCTGCCTCCTGGATTCAAGCAATTCTCCTGCCTCAGCCTCCTGAGTAGCTGGGACTACAGGCACACACCACCATGCCCAGCTAATTTTTGTATTTTTAGTAGACACGGGGTTTCACCATGTTGACCAGGATGATCTCGATCTCTCGACCTCGTGATCTACCCGCCTTGGCCTCCCAAGTATGTGTTTTTATAGTAGAATAATTTCTAATCCTTTGGGTATATACCCAGTAGTGGGATTGCTGGGTCATAGGGTATTTTCTGGTTCTAGATCCTTGAGGAATTGCCGCACTGTCTTCCATAATGGTTGTACTAATTTACACTCCCACCAACAGTATAAAAGGGACAAGCTAAGGATTTAATAATAGGAGCAAATTATTTGAAATCGATAGAGTGGTTGAACAACACACTAAAATTGTGACTTGTGTATTACTTTAGGCTTTTTATTCATTTCTTAAATTTAATTATATTTATTTATTTAGAGACAGGGTCTTGCTCTGTTGCCCAGGCTGAAGAGCCGTGGCCCAGTCACAGCCCACTATAACCTGAAATTCCTAGACTCAAGTCATCCTCTTGCCTCAGTCTCCAGAGTAGCTGGGAATAAAAGTATGTACCACCATACCCAGCTAATTTTTGTATTTTTTGTAGAGAGGGGGTCATGCTATGTTGCCCAGGCTGGTCTTGAGCTCCTGACCTCAACTGATACTCCTGCCTCAGCCTCTCAGTGTTGGGATTACAGATGTGCACCATTGCGACCAGCCTATTTTATGCTTTCAGAATAACATATGTATTTTACTGGAGAATAATGAATACAAACCAGAAAACCAGTTTTAAACACAATCCTGTTCAAGAAGGGCTAGCCAATGATTGCACATTAGTGCACGGTAGGCTTCTACATGCTTTCCCTATGACTACATACAGTCTTTTAACTACCATATGGTAATTGGAAACTATCATAATGTCAAAGCGATCCATCAGTTGTTGGACATTTGCACTTTTAATTAATTGCTGAACAGTTAGATTGTTTCAATTATTCTACATTATAAAGCAATGCCTAATAGGAATAATCAGCTGGAAAAATAATTAGAAATTAAAAAATCAAACTATTGAGGAAAAGCAATATATGCTCAAAAATATATAAGGTGCAGAATGGGTGGCAGTTCAGACCAACTTTGACAAATACCTATCAGCATTATTCCCTTTTAACTAGACCATTGTTTTGACAAAATTATCTTTTTAACTAAATTGCTTTTTGTCAAATTGCTTTTAGGCAAATTGAATTTGGGTAAATTAATGGGAAACAATAGTTCAAGGAAGTGCACTAGACAAAATACACTTCAACTTCAGTGGGGCATTTTTGTAAATCCTTCACAGTATCATGGGAGACAAGATGAAGAAATATGGACCTAGCTAATGTGATTAGGCAGATTAATAACCGGTTGAATGAACACACGTAGAGGGTGCTTATAAGCCATTTGGGGGAGGGAACGTCTGGTGACTTATTAAAAACCTGTTCTTGGTCCTGTCCTGATAAACAAGCATTTCCATCAGTGTCCTGGATAAATGCATGTTTAGTAAATTTCTGAATATAAAGCCAAAATGAAGAATCAACTTATGTGACGACAGCGTCAAAATGAAAACAGATCTTAACAGGTTGGAATAATGAGCTCAAGCTACCTAGACCTAAGTAACAGTGACAAATATAAGATTATTTATTTTGGATCACAATCATAAGTACAGATGCACTCACTGGAAGAACTTGTACTTGTGAAATAAGACTTCAGGATTTTAGTTGATAGGAAATTCCTTATGTTATAGACAAAAAAATGCAGTGTGATCTTTGGCGACATTCTCTAATTACGTTCGTTCAATGAGTTACTAACCTACCTAGTTGCATTAGCTCAGCCCCTATTTTTTTTTTTTT
>NW_016107423.1:2007981-2016517 GCF_001604975.1 Cebus imitator | reverse complement strand
TTTTTTTAATATGGAGTCTTGCTCTGTTACCAAGCTGGAGTGCAGTGGCACAATCTCAGATCACTGCAACTTCTGCTGCCCAGGTTCAAACGATTCCCCTGCCTCAGCCTCCGGAGCAGCTGGGACTACAGGCACATACCACCACACCTGGCTAATATTTTGTATTTTAGTAGAGATGGAGTGTCACCATGTTGGCCAGAATGATCTCCTGACCTCGTGATCTGCCCGCCTCGGCCTCAAAAAGTGCTGGGATTACAGGCATGAGCCACCGTACCCAGCCAGCTCAGCCCATATTCTTAATCTTGTCTGCAATGATACCATGAAGGATTTACAAAATGCCCCACTGAAGTTCAATATGATCTTTGCAGAGGAGGAATATAAGATAGGAAATACTACATGCCAAGCCCTGTGCAAGCCATAGCCTGTATCATAGTCCCGTCCCATGCGACTTTCCTTGCTTGTGAATACATATGTAATCCTTGAGCTACCCTCAGGATCCTGCAGCCCAAATGATCGGCCAATCCAGATGGTGATTCCAACACTTCTCACTCCAAAAGTTCTATTTATTTAAATGTTACTCAGGTGTTTGTGGGTAAATATGGAGAAGGTGGTAGTAGTTGGCCTGCCAGGGCAGGAACAATCTTCAAATCTGCACAAGTGTAATGGATAATGATTAGATTTTGTAACAAAGTATGTTGGGACAGATAGGGCTCTTGAGGGACTTACAAGAGTATGATAAGAAGTGTGTACCTACGCAACCATCTTACATGTTCTTCACATGTACCCCAAAACCTAAAATGCAATTTAAATTAATTAATTAATTTTTTTTTCAAAGAACATCCTCTTCTTATTATAGCAATTAGTGAGCATGGGTAAGGTTCCAGATGGAGGGAGCAAGTGGTGAAAGCTCAGAAGGACCACTGGCATTCCAGGAGATGGTGTGCTACACACCAATGAACCCAGGCACGAGAGGCTGGAGAAAGCATGAGCATACTCTGATAAGGTTTAAAGACTCAGGAGGGAATGGAAGTCAGAGGAGCTGGCCTCTTCTGTCTGTCCTGGATAAGACTACGTTTATCTGCTTAGCAGAGGTTTCTGCATTCCTTTTTGATTTGTTGCTATGAGGGTCATTTCCTGTGTCCGTGTTTCTTTACACCCATCTGCTTCTGCTGATTATAAGCTACAGGCTGAGATTTTAGTCCTATTCTGCAAGCCGTTCTCAGCAGGATGTGATTTCCATTGCTCTTAACCTGGTACAACAGAAATAAGGCAATGCATGGCTGTGACTTAGAGCATAAGTTTAGATTGTGATCCAGGACCCGCCACTTGCCAATTTTGGGAAATGCATTTAACTTTTTTCTGTCTGTTTTCCCATGGGTAAAAGTAGAGGAAATAATAGTATTACCTGATAGGGTTGTTAAGACAATTAAATAAAACAACATGGGGTAAACTACTTAGCATAGTGGCTGGATCATTCAGTGAAATTTTTAATTGCTATTGTTGCTGTTTTTCGTTAGTCTCTATGCCAGCTTTCTTCACCCCCTGAGGCTGAGCAAACACCTAATGTAAAGTAGCAAGTGATCTTCCGGGCTAGGTGCAATTATGAGGAGTAGCCATCCATCCCTGTAACAAAAGGTACAACCCAGTCAACTTCAACAAAATAAGGCCTTCAGAAGGAAGGTGACCGACTAGCAGTGGGCAGTGTCTCACTCATCTCCTCACTCATGGTTCCAGGAAACACGTTCTGTTTAGTCTCCCTCTGTAACCTACTACCTCGGGTATAGAGATTTCCTCTTGGGCACATGGGAGCACAATCCTCTTTCTGTTCTGTCACTACTATACAGACAGAAACTCTTCTTTTTTCGGAATGTTAAGTGAATTCTATGATAATCCCCCATGTGCTTGCAATCCAGCTTGACCAATTAATTGTCAACTCATAGCCACCTTCAGCCATACTGTCCCACAATGCCCACCACCAGATTGCTGGTGCAGTGAAACTAAGACATCATCATTTCATTTATAAATATTCAAGTTTGTTATGTTTAATAAAAGACCCAGGATTTGGTTTTAGCAGTTCAATTTTTCCTCAAGGTCCATTTTTTTTTTTTTTTTTTTGAGACGGAGTTTCGCTCTTGTTACCCAGGCTGGAGTGCAATGGCGCGATCTCGGCTCACCGCAACCTCCGCCTCCTGGGTTCAGGCAATTCTCCTGCCTCAGCCTCCTGAGTAGCTGGGATTACAGGCATGCACCACCATGCCCAGCTAATTTTTTTGTATTTTTAGTAGAGACGGGGTTTCACCGTGTTGACCAGGATGGTCTCGATCTCTTGACCTCGTGATCCACCCGCCTCGGCCTCCCGAAGTGCTGGGATTACAGGCTTGAGCCTGGCCAAGGTCCATTTTTTTAAATAGATATTTGAAACAATTAGGTGCAAAGTGTTTCAGTTCAACAACTGATAAAAGAAAAACTTCAGCCGAATTAAATTTAGAAGAGTATAATTTAGCAATGAATGATCCCTGAACTGGGCAGCCTCTTGAGCCAGAGTAGGCTCAGAAACTCCAGCACAGCCACGTGGCAGAAGAAAATCTACAGACAGAAAAAGGAAAGTGACGTAAAGAAAATGGAAGTGAGGATAGAAACAGCCGGATTGGTTACAGCTCAGTGTTTGCCTTATTTGAACAGGGTTCAAACAGTTGGCTACATTTGATTGGCCAAAACTCTGTGACTGGCACAAGTGTAGGCTATGGTCTGTATCTGTTTACACTTCCATTTGTTATAGTTCATGATAGACAGAGGAAACTTTAGGCTGAACTTAAAATACATAAGGAGTTAGCTTTAGGCTAACCCTCATTTAACACAACTCTTCAGCATCCATTAAAAAGGATGTTTTTGTAATAGACCACATGAAAAGCATTGTTACCAATGAAGAGTAGTCAGGATCTTTCCACTTTTTTTTTTTTGAGACAAAGTTTAACTCTTGTCACCCAGGCTGGAGTGCAGTAGCACATATGATCTTGGCTCACTGCAACCTCCGCCTTTTGGTTTCAAGCGATTCTCCTGCTCAGCTTCCCCCCGAGGAGCTGGGATTACAGGTACCCACCAGCATGCCTGGCTAATTTTTGTATTTTTAATAGAGACGAGGTTTCACCATGTTGGCCAGGCTGGTCTCAAACTCCTGACCTCGTGATCTGCCCTCCTCGGCCTCCCAAAGTGCTGGAACTACAGGCGTGAACCACCACCCCCGGATCACATTTTTACATCTCTGAAACTGGGATGCATTTTACAACTGATAGCAAGTGATAGTTTAATTGATAGTGTTATTTGTCTTTCTTAGTGATACATTATCTAATGGTGTACCTCAGGAGGATGGTGTCTTAGAAGTGAAGAAATGCAGTAGTTGAGAAGATAAATGAACACATTGACACACACACACATATGCACCTAAAACTACTTGTTTAATTGCCTACATATGCCTCTATATGAATTAGAAAATGAAAGTAAATTTAAAATAAATTGAGTACATGAGTTCTGAGAGAGCAACGTAGATTTTTTTTAACATTTTTCTGAAAAGCAGATAAAAACCATATAGGCATTCTACTCCAACAAAAAGATAAAAACTACATAGACATTCTATTCTCTTCCAACAGGTATGGACGGCAGCATCCTACTATGGAGGGTAAAACTTAAGATTCTCAAGATACTGCTGCTTGTCCCTCAATAACATTTTCTTTCTTTCTTTTTTTTTGAGGGGGACAGAGTCTTGCTCTGTCGCCCGTCTGGAGTGCAGTGGCGCAATCTCGGCTCACTGCAACCTCTGCCTCCTGGGTTGAAGCGATTCTTCCACCTCAGCCTCTGGAGTAGCTGGGACCACAGGCATGTGCCACTACACCTGACTAATTTTTGTATTTTTAGTAGAGACGGGGTTTCATCATGTTGGCCAGGATGGTCTTGATCTCTTGACCTCGTGATCCACCCACCTTGGCCTCCCAAAGTGCTGGGATTACAGGTGTGAGCCACCGCACCCAGCCTCAGTAACATTTTCATAGTCAAGCTCTCCTTTCCATATCATCGCTGTTGACCATACTTATCACCTTACCTTTCAGAAGTGTCTTAAACAGAAGTAACAGAAATGGCACGAATGACCAATGTGGTCAGAGAGGAAAATATATGTGGTTAATAATACATTTTAAAATGTGCTAAGTTATAGATAAGGGAAACATCTATTCAGTCTACATAATGTTTGGTGAACATTCTTGGGTTACTTGTGGTTAATGGAAGTAAATTCTGTCTTCACAGCCTTTGTCCTGGAGTTTGGGATCTAAAATTCATCCATCTATTCATCCATCCACTTTTTAAATATATGTGGTTAATAATACATTTTAGGCTGGGTTTGATGGTTCACGTCTGTAATCCTGGCATTTTGGGGGGCCGAGGCAGGTACATCACCTGAGGTCTGGAGTTCGAGACCACCCTGGCCAACATGGCAAAACCCCATCTCTACAAAAAACTCAAAAAATTAGCCAGGCGTGGTGGTGGACACCTGTAATCCCAGTTACTTGGGTGGCTGAGACAGGAGAATCTCTTGAACCTGGGAGGTGGAGGTTGCAATGAGCTGAGATGGCGCCACTGAACTCCAGCCTGGGTGACAGAGGATGACTCTGTCTCAAAATAAATAAATAAATAAATAAATTAATAATACATGTTACAACTGTATAGCAAAGATTACATAGCACTTTGTTAAAGTCTTTGACAACATGAGCAAATATTATACAGCGCTTAGTTGGATACTCTACATACTTTAAATATATTAATCTTATTTAATCTTCATAACACTCTGTGCAGTAGGTACTTTAATTGTCCCTATTTTGCGTAGGAGAACACTGAGGTAAAGAGAGATGTAGTTGATGGGATTGACATTCACTCAAACCCAAGCAATCTGACAGCGTCTGCTCTTAACAATGCTGCATTACTACACCTCCTTTCTATTACAGTGTAGGAAGTCCTAGACTAAAATGACATCTAAGATCATTTCCAGCCTATGAATATAATTTTATATAAGTTCTAATCAATATATTAGTAATATTAAAACATCAATGCAAAATGAATTCAGAGAAATGTTGGCTCTTTCTCCTGAGATCCATAAAGGTGATCTAGAATTTTCCTCTGTTTAGAGATTAGGAAGTATGTGATAGCATTCCCAGAAAGTCTGTAAGAGGGCTGGGGTTAAAGGAATGTGTCGACCTTACCACATGGCCTAGTCTCATGTTAGCAGCAGCTTCTCTTTCTTCAGGGACAAGTCAGAGATCACTTGGTTCATTCCAGGTCCCTGTGGTCAAGCATGGAGTCTACTGACACGTGCAGCCCAAGAGCTTACACTTAGCCAGCTGAGTGACATTGACTTAGGGCCTTCCCCCTTGAGACTCTCATTAACCAAAAGTTATGGCGGCAAGGTGACCCCAGGAGAGAGCCAGAGCTTGGAGTCCATTTTATTTTTATTTTAATGGTTCCCTCTTCTCCCATTTAAGATCAGCCTTTTCTGAATGGCTGCCTCTGAAAGCCAGAAAGCTTTCAGTTGGTTAAACAGCATTACTTCACCTCAATATTGGAAGAAAAATAGGAAAGTCAAAATAAAGATGCATGTTCTCCTATAAGAGAAAAAATTATCCTTGGTAGTAATTCCTCCATTGTCTGAAATAATCCTATTAGGCATTGTCTTTCCAGCAAAATTAACCAACACAAAGCAACTGGCAGGAGAAGGGAGCTGGTGAAAGAAAATATTGCTGTCATTTAGCTGCTGGTCAAGAGAGATAACTTGAATGCTCTTATTTCTTAATTAAAGGTACAAGAGTAGCCTTGACCATAACAAGATTCTTGACCATAACAAGATTAAATATCTGTGTATTGTTTTTCTTATGTTCTGTCATCAACATGATGGCCTCCTGCATGTCTTGTTCCATTTGATCAAAAGTCCATTTGGATTTTTAAAATTATATGCTCCTTCAGAATATGAAAAATGCCACAGAGCCACTCCTTTTAAAATGTATTGCATAAGTTGCATAAAACATCAAGGGAGGCTGGGCGCGGTGGCTCAAGCCTGTAATCCCAGCACTTTGGGAGGCCGAGGCGGGTGGATCACGAGGTCAAGAGATCAAGACCATCCTGGTCAACATGGTGAAACCCCGTCTCTACTAAAAATACGAAACATTAGCTGGGCATGGTGGTGCGTGCCTGTAATCCCAGCTACTCAGGAGGCTGGGGCAGGAGAATTGCCTGAACCCAGGAGGCGGAGGTTGCGGTGAGCCGAGATCGCGCCATTGCACTCCAGCCTGGGTAACAAGAGTGAAACTCCGTCTCAAAACAAAAAAAACAAAAACAAAAAAAACATCAAGGGATTCAGGTTTTCTCCAATTCAGTCAACACTCAACAAGGAAGCATTAGATAAAACATGATCAAGAACTTACCTTAATTAAGAAGCAGGACTTTACCTTTGAGAAATCTGGATTATGTTGTTGGATGCTTCCTTGATAGGCCCCTGACCCTGAAATGTTCGCCACAATCACAGGGGGTCCACCTCCTGTGTCCCTCCTTCCTTCTCATCATTGTGACATTTGCAACACAGTTCACAAAACGTTTCTCACACAGGATCTCATTTTATCTTTTCTCTCAGGATGCGTAAGGTAAATAAAAGAGTCAATAGTTTAAGTTTGGTAACTGAAGTTCAAAGCAGGCAACTGGCTTGTGTCAATTTCGACAAGAACAGGAAATGAAGCCAAGAGTGAAATGGAAATCTGTGAGATTTCTTCAAGATGAGAAAGAACATTGCTTTCATCACCTGCAGCAAACTGTGAATGCATTAAAAGGAATTTTCACGAAGTCCAAAGACTTACACAGTTCTGTAAGCTTCTAGAGAGAAAACCCTCAGGTGAATTGATGTGGAACCCCTGCTGCTGACAATGTATTCTGTTTTCTGTGACACCAAAAACTTAACAACAATTGTTAAAACAAATTGAGTGCGTCTGCTACTAAACCCTTATTTAGCATAGTGTTGTATGTGATAGTGTACCACAAACAGGAAATGGGAAGAGTGAAAAGAGCCTCCTCAACCAGCAGGTTAACTGGTTGGAGTGGAAATGTGAAGTTGAGAAATGAGTGTCTTTTCAGCATCCCTACATTTTCCCCCTCAGATCCTGAATGGCAACTGGAAAGGATTAGTGGTTACTTGGATCTAGGAAAATCCTGTTTTATCTCTGCTTGGACTAAGACAAAGCAGAAATGAATACCCAGTCGTGTTTGTACAACCCAGCTTGCATTCCTTCCTCCCTGCAGAAGAAGAATTTGGACGCTTCCCTTCCTGTTGAAAGTTGCCAGCCTCTCTTCAGAGTGGTGAGGGCAGAACTGGCCATTATGGAAAATGTCGGGGTAACAGTGCCACAGCATCAGGTTCAGGCAAGTAAGACAGAAGCTGAACTCATTAAGAGGCGTTTAGGCCGGGCACAGTGGCTCACGCCTATAATCCCAGCACTTGGCGGGTGGATCACAAGGTCAAGAGATTGAGACCATCCTGGTCAACATGGTGAAACCCCTTCTCTACTAAAAATACAAAAATTAGCTGCGCATGGTGGCGCAGCCTATAGTCCCAGCTACTCAGGAGGCTGAGGCAGGAGAATTGCTTGAACCCAGGAGGTGGAGGTTGCAGTGAGCAGAGATAGCGCCATTGCACTCCAGCCTGGGTAACAAGAGCGAAACTCCGTCTCAAAACAAAAAAGAGGCGTTTAGAACCCAGGGCTTCTTGTTTTCCTGTTGGAGAAGCTCTAAACTCTGAGAGTGTCCAAACTGAATCTGAGAGAGTCTTTCTGCCTTCCTCCCTCCTGCTCTGCTATCCACCTGACCAGTCAGTGCCTATTTTTTTCCTGTCATAGAATACTTGGGCAATATGGAAAACAGTAAAACACAAGTAAAATTCCCTTATAGTCATACTCCCTTATTAGATAACCTCTGTTAACATTGTATATGTCTTTGTAATTCTTTTTCTACTATTTTAACATAATTGATCCTAAACTAAATGTAATTTTCACTACTCTTTATTAGCTAAATATATGACAAAGGCATTTCCTCATATTTTAACAACTAATCATAAACATTGTTTTTATTGATTGCATACTATCACTATTTCAACTTTTTCATGTACAAAATTAATAAACTGTACCCTAGCAGCTAAACATTTCATTTTCTTACAGAAATTTTATTTTTCAAAATGCTGATATTATTATTTTTTGTCCATAAGGTATCTTAGATCTTTTAAGGTATCTTTAAAACTTAGAATAGCTTTAAGATTTCTATCACTGAAAGAATATCATTGGCCAGGCACTGTGGCTCATGCCTGTAATCCCAGCACTTTGAGAGGCCAAGGTAAGAGGATCTCTTGAGCCCAGGAAGTTGAGGCTGCAATGAGCCATATTCTCAGCACTGTACACTGCACTCCAGCCTAGATGACAGAATGAGACCCTATCTCCAAAAAACAAAAAAACAAAAAAAA
>NW_016107423.1:1991339-2007955 GCF_001604975.1 Cebus imitator | reverse complement strand
GAGGAGGAGGTTGCAGTGAGCCGAGATCGTGCCACTGCACTCCAGCCTGGGCAAAGGGAGACTCTGTCTCAAAAAAAAAGAAAGAAAGAAAGAAAAGAAAAAAAGTAATATTGTTTGGTATTAGAAAATTACTTTCTAGGAAGGTTGTATCAGTTCAAACTACTGTTAGCAGTGAATGGGTATAAATACCTGACTCTCACCAAAACTGAATTTGATATGTTCTCAAAACGTTACTAAGATTATAGAGAAAACGATCTAATTTTAACTTGCATTATTGTTTACTGCTATGGAAACAAAATTTTTTGGGGGAGGGTATTCATTAGCTTTTTATATTTCCTCCTTGGGAAAAGTTTATGTCTCCTTACCCATTTGACCAATGGGGTTATGGCAGTTTTCAAATTAATGGGTGTCAGCTTTAAAAATTATTTTTAACCTCGTGTGATCTTTTATCTCATGGCAACTAGAGAAGAGGTATAGAGCATGGTGTATTCCATGCTCACACAGATTTTTCTTTGTTGTTTGCAATTTCATAAAGGGGGGGAGGCTTTTTTTCAATAGAACTAGATTGGCTTGCAGCCCTGGCTTGAAAACGGTAGAACATGAAGTTAAAGCGCAGGTGTTTGATATGTGGAGCGTCACAGAGAAAATCAGAGGTAACTTGCACCTTGACCAGGCGCACACTTCACCTGGATCTCCAAGGCTGTTTGGGAAAGGAGTGGTAACATATGCATTCCGGTGGTCTTTCCATTACAACATTTTCAAAACAAAGCAAATTTTTACTTCATTTTTATACATGCTGTAAAGTGTCTACATACAATCAAATATACAAAAGTGTAACGACTCTAAACTGATTGGGGAACCCAGATAGTTTGGGGGTGGGCAAGATATAAATTACATTAATGATGAGATATTTGTGAACCTACATGTATATTCGAATATAATCATAATTTTTTTCTTGCCAGGAGATCATATTCCTATTCCTTCCCCTCCTCCCTTGCTCTCGCATACATAGATACACACATATGTACACTTCCCAGCTGATAGGGGTTGGCTCTGTGCCCCCACCCAAATACCACGTTGAATTGTAACAATCCCCTTGTGTTAATACGGGCAGAACCAGTGAAAGTAATTTGATCATGGGGGCGGTTTCCCCCATGCTGTTCTCGCGATAGTTTGTGAGTTCTCATGAGATCTGAGGGCTTTATAAGCGGCTGGCGTTTCCCCTGCTGGCGTGCATTCTGTCTCTGGCCGCCCTGTGAAGAGGTGCCTTCCGCCATGATTGTGAGTTTTCTGAGGCCTCCCCAGCCACGTGGAACCATGAGTGAGTTAAATCTCTTTTCTTTATAAATTACGCAATATCGGGCAGTTTTTCTTAGAGGCATGAGAACAGACTCAAACACCGGTAGAGTCTCTACACACCCTACGGTTTTCAGGACTAACACAATTTAGTATGTGTCAGATCTGGACTTGCCTTCTTACTTCCTCTTCCCTCGGCTGGTCTCACAAATCTTGCGTTTCAGGTTAACCACGTGGGACTGTAAACTACCGATGTCTGCTTCTGCTTCCAAAGGAGAACCACAGCTCTCAGCTGTGGCAAGTCCTCATTATCTCTTGTCCCGTATACCTGACGTTGCAGTTTATCCTTCAATTTAGGTCACTCTGTATAACCAACTTCAGACGCTATCATGATAAGTGGCATTTGTTGATGACACTATGAGATCCTACTTTCTGAATAACATTCCTGGAAGAAATCTAAGGAATAGTGTTGCCAGATATAATACAAGCCACCCAATTAAATGTGAATTTCAGATAAACAATATTTCAGTATAAGTATGTTCCAAATGTCACATGGAATCTATTTATAAAAAGTTACTTGTTTATCTGAAATTTAACTTTATATTTATGTCCTGTATTTTTCTTTGCTATATTTGGCAACCCTACCAAGAAAGTGAAACTCATTAGGAATCTAACAGCACAAGCCCGGCACAGTGGTTCATTCACATGTGTAATCTCAGCACATTGGGATGCCAAGGCAGGAGGATCATTTGAGGCTAGGAGTTCAAGGCCAGCCTGTGCAACATAGTGAGACTTTGTCTCTACAAAAAATAAAAAATGTACCCGGGCCGGGCGTGGTGGCTCATGCCTGTAATCCCAGCACTTTGGGAGACTGAGGCGGGTGGATTACAAGGTCAGGAGTCCGAGACCTGCCTGACCAACATGGTGAAACGCTGTCTCTATTAAAGATACAAAAATTAGCTGGGTGTGGTGGCACGCACCTGTAGTCCCAGCTACTCGGGAGGCTGAGGCAGGAGAATTGCTTTAACCCGGGAGGCGGAGGTTGCAGTGAGCCAAGATCACTCCACTGCACTCCAGCCTGGGCGACAGAGCAAGACTCCATCTCAAAAAAAAAAAAAAAAAGGGGAACGTACCCGACATGGTGGCTCCCACCTCTATTTCCAGCTACTCAGGAAGATGACTTGAGCCCAGGAGTTCAAGTCTGCAATGAGCAATAATTGTATCACTTCACTCCAGCCTGGGCAACAGAGCAAGATCTTGTCTCTTGAAAAACAAACAAACCCACAGTGCAAATCAAATATTACTACCTCCCTGACAGTACAGAGAGAACCACCACCAAATGTTACTATCAAAGGAATTGGCTGTATTTCACCAATGGTCTACACCTGATCAGTACCAGCAAGGGCAGGCCAAAGGCAAATAAGTCAGAAAAAAAAGTAAGATTTGGGAACTTTCCTACTGATGTGGAATTATTATAGTTTTAGGTTTTAGCAATTGGAGAAATGTTAACATTTAGAGAAGTTCTGACAGAAATACCTTTCTAAATAGTGAGATACTATGAGAACTAGCACAGATAATGGCACTATTTCAGAAAAACAGTCTTGCTTACTGTTATTGACATAACAAAACATGAATTCAGCTAAGAAAACCCACACAAATACAAATCAGTTAACATAAAAACCATGGTTCTGCTTGGGCTGGATTATTGTTGGGAAGGGCCTCGTGCGCAGAGCGTAGCTGGTTTGGCCACACCTGCCTACCTGGCCTCTTCTCCCCTCCCTCAGTGTTCCTCTGAGGACCTCTCAACTTTTCAGACTCTCTATTCAAACGTGGCATTGGCATCTCTGGAATTTAATAAAGATTGTTGTCAAAGAATACCATGTGAAACCATATCAGGTGTGATTTAAGCCCGTGAGTAATCAAGACTTAAATCCTTTATTTTGGTTGTAGACATAGTTTCCTAGCTTGTAGCATAAATGGCATAGTTGAGAAGTAAGGGAGAGACAGTCTGGCTTAGTTAGCATGTCATTTTCTTAAGAGAAAAAACAGCTGCAACTGATGCCTGAAAGATAGATTTTAAAACATAGTTTTCCACGAAAATGTGAGCCTACTGACTTCATTTAGCATTGGTTTTCCCCACGCACCAAGCAAGCAAGCAAGCAGGGAATTCTGTAACAGACAGCAGCTGAGTGTCTTCCAATTCAATTCAGTTCTGGTGCTATCTACCTGGAGACAGTGTTAGGTCCCATAGGTTGAGGGCTCAGTCCCACAACTGCTCCTACTTCCAAGGCCAATCAAAAGCCCCAGGTTGGCTGGGCGTGTTGGCTTGCGCCTGTAATCCCAGCACTTTGGGAGACCGAGGCACGTGGATCACAAGGTTAGGAGATGGAGACCATCCTGGCCATCATGGTGAAACCCTGTCTCTACTAAAAATACAAAAATTAGCTGGGCGTGGTGGTGTGGGCCTGTAGTCCCAGTTACTCAGGAGGATGAGGCAGGAGAATCACTTGAACACAGGAGAAGGAGGTTGCAGTGAGCCGAGATCGTGCCATTGCACTCCAGCCTGGGTGACAGAGTGAGACTCTATCTCAAACAACAACAACAACCACCGCCGCCACCACCACCACCCCCCAGGTTGTGGCCTGTGCTTCTGACCAACAGGCTATAAATTGGAGTTTCCATACACACCTTTTTGTGTTACGTTAATTTGCTGCAGTGGATCACAGAACTCAGGGAAACACATTGACCCATTACAAAAGGATGCAGATGAACAGATGCATAGGGATATGAGGAAAGGGGCAAAGAGCTTTCATGTGCTCCCTGGGCTTGCCACCCTCCAGGAACCTCCATGTGTTCAGCTATCAGGAAGCTCTCCAAACCCTGTCCTCTGTGCGTTTTTTATGGCAGCTTCGTTACATAGGCATGATTGATTAAATCACTGCCCATTGGCGATCAGTTTAACCTTTAGCACCTCTCCCCTTCCCAGAGATTGGGGAGTAGAAGTGAAAGTCCCAACCCTCTCTAATCATGCCTTGGTCTTTCTGGTGACCAGCCCCCATCCCGAAACTACCGAGGAGGTGCTAGTGATGGTCTTAGCATATTAAAAGTAGTCTTAGCTACTAAGACTACTAGCCTTGGTCTTAGGGTCACTTTGAAGATTCTAAGAATTTTAGGAGTTGTTTCCAGGAAAGGGGGACAAAGATCAAATAATATATTTTTCAATATCATAGTCTCTGGTATCTTCAGCTGGTGAAGGATCATTGGGATGAAAAGTGAACGGTATATTGAGAAAAAGATACTCCAAGCTAAGACTCAGAAACTGTCCCTAAATTGACAAGTGATTTAACTTTTTAAAATTTGGATTTCCTATTTACTAGAGAAGAAAATACTAACTAATCTGTCTCAGAGGGGTTATGATATTATAGACAAAAAAACGCTTTGCAAAGTTAGAAGCACCACATAAAACAATCATACTTGTACACACCTATGTTCATGGCAGCATTATTTGCAATTGCAAAAATGTGGAAGCAACTCAAGTGTCTATCGATGGATGAATGTGTTATATACATACAATGGAATGCTCTTCAGCCTTCAAGGGGAAGAAAATTCTGATAAATGAGACAGCATGGATGAACCTCAAGGATGTTATGCTAAGTGAAATAAAGCAGACACAATAGGACCAAAACTGTAGGGTTCTACTTAAGCCAGGTACCTAGAGTCATCCAATTCAGAGAGACAGGAAGTAGTATGGTGGTTACTAGGGACTGGAGGAAGGGGAATAGGAAGTATTACTTAATGGGTACAGTTTGGGATCATGAAAGCGTTTGGTGATGGCTGATGATGATGGTAGCACAACAATGCAAATGTACTTAATGCCACTAAAGTGTGCACTTAAAAATGGTTACAATAGTGTATTTTATATAATGTATGTTTTGCCACAGTCAAAAAATGCCACTAGACACCATAAAATAGAAAATCTACTTTATAGAAAAATACCCATAATCATCAGAAGTAATAGATTTACTACTGTTAATAGTAGTATGAATAGGTAGATTGAACAAAGCATTCACATTGATTGGGCTTATGTAGAAGAGTGAGCGCAACTACTGACTGACTTATAAAGTGAGGAGGCAAGATGGCCTTTGGACAGTTACATCTAAACATTTCAAAGCATTTTAATGACTCTAAAGGAATTTATATACCTTTAAATTCCTTTGGGAGGCCAAAGCGGGCAGATCATGAGGTCAGGAGATCAAGACCATCCTGGCCAACATGGTGAAACCCCGTCTCTACTAAAATACAACAATTAGCTGGGCGTGGTGGCGCACGCCTGTAGTCCCAGCTACTCAGGAGGCTGAGGCAGGAGAATTGCTTGAACCCAGGAGGTGGAGGTTGCAGTGAGCCAAGATTGCACCACTGCACTCCAGCCTGGTGCCTGGCGACAGAGCAAGACTCTGTCTCAATAAAAAAAAGAAAAAAGAAAAAAAAAAAAGATGTTCATACCCTTGGGAATGAGTTTCCATAGGAATCTAAATTATTCTGAGGACTTCTGTGTCACACATCCATAACAAGATTATCCTGGCATGTCAGAAAACCTGGGAATGATCCCAACTTCCATTGCTGGTTTACAATTCTCTGGCAGGTTAGGTCACTCTGGCCCATGCCCCTACTAAAGCTGCCATTAATGTCTACATGACCAATGGGGAATGAGAGCTAGACCTAGTTTAACCAGACTTGATTGGGAGAAACTCATAATATATATTTTTATGGGAAGTGTTCAGATTTTTAATTTTTAAAAATATTTGTAAGGCAAACAAAATATGTGAACCAGAAGCTTACCTGAATATATTAAACATTGTAAAAAGCTTTCAAGACCTTTAAATATTTCTTAGATTGATATTCTCTTTCTTTCCTTTCATTCTCCTTTCATTCCCTCTTTTTCCCTCCTGTCTACCCCTTTTCCCTTCCTTCCATCCATAATTATTTCTTGAGCAGTTACTATGTCCAGTGACTATTTCTAGCACTGGATATAGAGCAGAGAAAACCAGACTATATCAAATCGGAGTTTAGATTCTGTTGAGGTAGGAGGGAAGACAGGAAATAATAAATTTTTAAAATCATTAGAATACATAGTGATAACTGCTATGGAGAAAAATTAAGCCAGAAAGTGGGATAAGGAGTGGGGAAGATGTTGCCCACTTAAGTAGAAAGGTGGGGAGGAGAGCAGGTGCAAAGGTGTGTGGCTGATGTGTCCAGGGGGGTGGCATTGTTAACTTGCTTAAATTCTTTGCCACTAAGAACCTCTGCTTCTAATATGTTTCCCATTTTCAAAAATATTCTTGCAAATTTCTCTGGGGTCAGCTGTGGTATTTCTCTGAGGATTTCAAACCTGCCACTACAGTAGCAATTCTGGGAACCAATTTCAGAACTTCCTTCTGGCTGTTGCTATTCTGTGCTCATATAAAAATTTGCCAACAATTTGCATTGTGAATTCATTCATTTATGTATTTATTAAATATCTACTACGTTCCAGTTACTATATAGTATTCTTGTCAGTCAAAGATGGAAATGACACAGCCTCTGTTTTCCAAAGGGCTTACGGCTAGTACTAAGGGACAGAAATTATCATAAATAGGTGAAATAAAGTGTCTCTGGTTCAATAAAAATATATACAAATGGAATTAAATGAGGGAGTGATCACTCATACCTGGAGAGATTAGGACTGGAATGGGCTGGGAGGAGAGAGACTAAAACTGAGAATGCATTAATTTGGCAGTATCACCGTGATTCACAGAGTCACCATTTATTATGGACTTGCCTGTCATTACATTTTGACTGTAATGTATTGGCCTCCTGGATTGATGTATTGGAGCTGGTCATAGAAAAATACCATTAATTCTTGCCAATAGTCGTATTTGTTCTCTAAAGAAACGATTTATTGTCTCAGCCCTCATTTCAGTTGCATAATACCTAGCCAGAGTTTGAGTCCATGTGATTCAGAAGAAAAGTTTATTGTTGTTCATGCCCATCCACAAAGCATAACATTTAGATTAGTGTTAACTTCTCACTAATAATTACTTCTGAATTTAGAAAGACATTACGGATTAGGTCTGCTTGTCCCATTAAAGTCAATTGAAAGAAGGATTCTTAGCTTGTATTTCTAAAGTATTCAGATTTGTAAAATGCCATGCAGTTATTTTGTGTACCTACTTCTTAGCACTCCTCCAGGCGTGAGGGACGGGACAAGCAGACTCTAAAGACTCAAAAGAGAGAAATGAGTCATGCCATGAGGTGCGGCTTGTCAAGGGCCACAGGGTCAGGCACTGGAGAGACAAGACAAGCAACAAAGTCTGAGGCTGGTGTATTATTATTTCTCTCAAAGCCTCCTTCCATTCAGTCCCGTACTTCTAGAAGACCCAGTAGGGTACAAAAATCAGACAGAAGTATTTCCAAGACTTTCCATGTCTGATTGACTAACCAAGGTAAAATCATGAATTAGCCTACCAGCCTCTAAACCATGGCAGAAGAGTTCACAGAAATGTACCTGTTTTACTTTTTGATAGATTATATTTTAGTACTCTTTATCTTACTTTATTTGAATTTTTGAGATGCGATTCACAGTCTATAAAACTCACTATTAAAGTATAAAATTTAGTAGTTTCAGTAAATTCCCAACACTGCTAAATCACCACCGCTAACAAATTCCAGAGCATTTTCATTATCCCCAAGAAGATGCCAGTCCCAACAGCAATCGGTCCCCGTTCTCCTTTTCCCCAGGCCCTGGCAACCACTAATCTACTGTCTCTATAGATTTGCCTATTTTGCACATTTCATGTAAATGAAATTATACAGTATGTACTCTTTTGTGTCTGGCTTCTTCACATAGCATATTTTCAAGTTTCATCCATGTAGTAGCATGTATCAATACTTTATTCTTTTTTTTTTTTTTTTTTGAGACGGAGTTTTGCTCCTATTGCCCAGGCTGGAGTGCAGTGGCGCGATCTCAGTTCACTGCAACCTCCGCCTCCTGGGTTCAAGTGATTCTCCTGCCTCAGCCTCCTAAGTAGCTGGGATTACAGGGGCCTGCCACCAAGCCTGACTAATTTTGTATTTTTAGTAGAGACGGGGTTTCTCCATGTTGGTTAGGCTGGTCTTGATCTCCCAACCTCAGGTGATCCACCCACCTTGGCCTCCCACAGTGCTGGGATTACAGGCATGAGCTATCACGCCGGGCCACTACTTTATTCTTTTTTATGGTTGAATAATACTCTTATTCTATTTTCTTTATCAATTCCTCAGATGATAGACATTTGGGTTGTTTACTGTTTGGACCATTAAAAACATGCATGTACATGTTTTCATTTGTTTTGTGTACATACTTAGGAGTGGAATTGTTGGGTCATATGGTAACTATGTTTAACTTTTTGAAGAAGCCAAACTTTCTCCAAAGTGGCAGAACCATTTTATATTCTTACTAGCAATGTATGAGGATTCAGTTTCTCCTCATGCTCACCGATGTTTGTTGTCTTTTTTATGATAACCATTCTAATGGCTGTGAAGTGGTATGTCATTGTGGTTTTGATTTGCATTTCCCTAATGATTAATGCTGCTGGAAATCTTTTCATATGTGGGTTGGTCATTTGTATATGTTAGAGAGATTCCTGTTTAAATCCTTTGCCCATTTTTAAAATTGGGTTACTTATTCCTTTATTGTAGAGTTGTAAGAGTTCTTTGTATATTCTGGATGTTAATCCCTTATCACATAAGTGATTTACAAATATTTTCCTCAATTTTGTGGTTTATCTTTTCACTTTCTTAATAGTGTCCTCTACAGCACAAAATTTTTAATATTTATAAAGTTCAATGGATCTATTTTCTGTTTTGCTGTTTGTACTTTTCATGTCATATCTAAGAAACTAGTACCTAATTGGTCACAAAGATTTATTCCTCTATGTTTTGTTTTGAGAGAGTTATAATCTTATCTCGTACATTTAGGTGTTTGGTCCATTTCAAGTTAATGTTTGTATACGATGTAAAAGTAGTTTCCCAACTCCATTATTTTGCAAATGGATATTCAGTTGTCTCGGCATATTCGTTCCCCTGTTGAATGGCTTTGGCATCCTTGTCAAAAATCAATTGACCATAGAGGTATGGGTTTATTTTTGGATTCTGAGTCCTATTCCATTAGTCTATATGTCTATCCTTATGGTCACTACCACACTGCTTTGATTACTGCAACTTTATAATAAGTTTGGGAATAGGGAAGTTGGAGTCTTGTAACTTTGTTCTTCTTCCTCAAGAGTGTTTTGGCTATTCTGTTTCACTTGAATTTCCTGTGAATCTTAGGATCTGCCTCTCAATTTCTGCAAAGCACACATCTTGGAATTTGATAGAGATTACATTGAATCTCTTTATCAATTTGAGGAGTATTGCTATATTAACAATGTTCAGTTGTCTAGTCCAATATGCATGAGACATCCCTGCATTTATGTACATCTTCATCTCTTTCAGTGATGTTTTATAGTTTCTTCACTGTACAAGTCTTGCACTATTTTTGTTAAATTTGTCCTAAGAAGACATATACCTTATTGTATATTATGGTCATTTTTAATGTATCAAAAATTAAAAATTTACATAGTATCATTAAGAAATAGATACCACTACTTACTAGATACCAGATTTTTGACCAACACCTTGTCTTGTTGAATCTACTCTGCAACTTTTGGAAGTTGCTATTACTGTTCCCAATCTACAGTTAAAGAAACCAGAGCTCAAAGAAGTTAGGGAATTTGCCCAAGATTTTTTCTCCTAAGTAGTTTATTGAAATTAGAACCAGTTATAACTGACTCAGTGTATGTCATTAATGAAAATATTTTTGTGCTCCATTAAATTGGCTTTGAAGACAATAATAGCTTGGGAATTCATGTGTTTTTGTATCCTATGGAATTATGTAGCTGTTAAGAGTTTTGCTTTTTGTGCCCATATAAGGGATAGATTGTGAATAAAATGTATGGGGAAAAATTATAGAATAATTTTCGATGATTATTGTTTAGAAATCTAGAGATTGTGATTTATTAAAGTCTATATGTGACTTTATCACAGGTACAATCATCAAATTGTGGCTTAAATTCATCTTCACCAAAATTTGAACTTGATACTAAGTCAAACTTGACATTAAGTTAAATTATCAAAATTACTGCCTCTCATTTCTATTTTGAATGAACCTAATTATGCTGAGCTGAGGCTGAGAAGGGAAAATATCTGTACAAACATAATGATAAAAAATTCCCAAATTCTGGGGCATTGTGGTCAGTTCAGTTCAAGAAAGATTTATTGAAGGCTGTGGTTCTGGTTTTTGATTGTTCAGAACAAATATTTGATGGATTGAAACAACAAGCATTTTATTATAGATCATAATTTTGTGGGTCAGGAATTCAGGTGGAGATCAACTGGGCAGTTCTTCTGCTTAACGTGGCACTGCTCAACATGACACTGTTCTGCTTAACATGACACTGTCATTCATTCAGGTCACTTGTTGATATCCACCAGACAACTGATCAGGCCTGAAGGGTCCAGGGTGGCTTTATTCACATGCCTGATGCCTTGGTGGGGAGAGAGGAAGGTGAGCTCAGCTAGGCCCATTCTCATTTCCTCTCTACCTACTGTCACCAGCAGTGTGGAAGGATTTCTTGCAGAGTGGTTTAGACTCCTAGAGAAGGGGTAAAAGGTTGGCTCAAAACCAGCATAATTCCAACATACTCTATCAGGCACAGTAGTCACAGTCTGCCTAATATTCATAAAGAATAGAACTGGAGTTCACCTCCAGATAAGAGTAACCAAGGAATTTGTAGCTATTGTTAACCCCATAAAAGTCATGTGCCAGACATGATGTTAGGCTTTAGGGAAACAGAGATTAAAAAGATACTTTCTCCTTAATCAAACATCTCAAAGTTTAATGAGCTGTTGTTAGAATGATCAAATCATATAATTTATTGTCCAAACCAGATACTTTTAAGAATGAAAAGGGTGTAAATAATTATTATGCATGGATTCGAGGCATGAAATGGGACTATCCCATGCAACCTGGAATGATGATGATGATGTTAGTTTTTGAACACATTGAAACTTAATACTTCAAAAGTGGTAAAGAGCTTAGATTATTTTTCTCTGATGTCTTACAACTCTTGTAGGGCATACATTTTCATTTTTCATCAAAGTGTTGGGGAGTGATTTGTGACAACTATGAGATACCTGTGGATATCAGAAGTAGTTAGTTTTTTAAAATCACAATTTTTTATTAAGAACAGATCTCAGATCTAAAATATTATGTTTTTTGCTACATTCCTAACTTTTAAAAACACAATAAGGAAGTTGCTCAGTAAAGCTTTGTGATAAAAGCCAATATTTGTAGACATGAACAAGCTCAGAATTACCCTTCATATTATCTACCTTATCTTAGCCCGTGAGTGTTGCTATAACAAACCACCCAAAACTGAGTAATTTAGAAATTTGTCCTTCACAGTTCTGGAGACCTGGAAATCCTAGATCAAGGTACCAGCAAGATCAGTGTCTGGTGAGGGCTACTCTCTGCTTTTAAGATGGCCTTCCCCCAGAAGGGATTGACAGTGTGTCCTCACATAGTGGAAAGATAGAAAGGGGACTCTGGAACTCACGCTAAGCTTTTTATAAGGGGACTTACTGCATTCATGAGGGCAGAGCTCTTTCGGCATAATCACCTTCCAGTAGCACCACTTCTCAACATCATCTCTTTGGGAGGTAAGTTCCAACATATGAATTTTGGAGGGACTCACGCATTCAAATCACAGCACACACGCCTTCGTCTGTGGCACTGCTCTTGTTTTATCCCTGCAGGACCAATTACTGAATTTGACTTATACAAGTTCTTTAAAGTTTAAGAATTCAACTCTCAGAGCTCTGTAAGTTTAAGGGCCAAAAGTTTGTGACTTTAAAAGGTAATGTTTTAAAAACTGGAGTCAGGTCACTTTCAGGAGTGGGACCAAATAAAAAAGTGACTGTCACTCTTCATCCCCAATCAGAAGCAGTTGAGGCTCCAGTTTGTTTTGTATGAGTGTCTGGATTTGGTGCTCAAGTGGCTGAGAGTAATTCCCGTGAGCCAGGAATAAAGGGAATGTGAAATTTCCCTGCCAAATGTTTAGAAAGAATGACAAATACTAAGAATAAAACTTTGGACAAACTATATTTCACAATGACTATTAATTTTTATTTTTTATTAATTGGGGTGGTTTTGGTTTTATTTTTATTGCTTCCAACTGTCTTTAAAGTCAGAGTCACTCATGGCAATGGAATGGGCTGGCTGCTATTTGCCTGAGATAAAGATTTTGTTACCTCTTTACCATAACAACCAAGGTCAATTTTGTTTTTTATTCAAAAGTTAAATTACCAAGCCTTCACCTCTATTTTAAAGTGTTTTGACATCAAGTTTTCTGAGGAAAGGTAATGGATGGAGATAGTCATTAAACTAATATTTATTCTGAACCTATCATGTGACAGGCTCTGGCTTAGGGCAGGAGATATTACAATGAAAAAATGCTGACAGGATCTCTTTATGGTGTTTATATTCTGGTGTAGCCAGAGAAATGACAAACAGGTAAATTGTAAACACTAAAAAGGTATTATATTAAGTGTCTCTAATGAAATACACAAGATGCCATCATGGAAAGTAACTGGGGAAGGTGGAAGGTGGAAACTGATTAAGACTACCAGAGAACGCCTCTCAGAGAGATCATATTTGAGCTTAGACCTAAAAGATGAGAAGCAGAAAGCCAAGAAAAGTCAAGGGAGGTGCATTCAGCCTGAAAAGACAACTATGAAGGGCCTTTCACCTAGCAGTAAATATGTAGTAAGCGTGTGTTAGCTAACCTGGGCCAAACCCCCGAAACAATCAAAGTACAATAACTACAATTTTGTTAATTATCTGGACTATAGAGTATCAAGATTCTAGATAATTTGTTCAGATTATGTCCAAGTCTCATTTAAAGTACATCATAAAAACTATTGCTAAGAGAATACAAAGTCCTTGCTAACTAGCTATGATTTGGGGCAAGTCACTTCTCTAAGTTTTAATTTTTTTAATTATAAGTTGAGAAGATTGAACCAGCTGATGTTTCGAAAGCCCCAGGGACCTCATTACTACATGAAGAAGGAGACTGAGGCCTAGGCAAGGAGAAAAATTAAGGAACTAGCATTGACTTAGAAACTACTACATGGGAATCCTTTCCATGTCATGCTACATTTCATCCTTCCCATATTCTGGACTAAATAGCCGTATTCCAGTATTCCAAACACGAAAAACAGTAAAGTAACTTACCCAGCCTGCGTAGCTGGTAAGTGGCAGAGCTAAGATTTGACCCTAGACCTGCTGAAACCCCTGTACTAGAACCCAAAGTAGCAGGTAAGAGCTTGGCCTACAGAGTCTGAGAGACATGGATTCAAAGCCTGCCTCTGCTCATCCAGCTTGTGAGCTGTGGCAAGTCAGTTAATTTCTCTGAGACTCAGTTTCCACACTGGAAAATAGAGATCATATTGTCTACCTCTTACCTTCCTCAGTTACTTTCCATAATTTCATCTTGTGTATGTTGTTAGAGACACTTAATATAATATATATAATATGCCTTTTTTGTGTTTATAATGTACTTGTTTGTTGTATAGGCTTGTTTGTCAAGAGGCAGTTGCAAAGATTAAAATAAAACTCAGCTTATGAGTGTGCTTTTATTTCATTTCTCCAAGGATGCACAGCAGATGGAAACAGATCTTAAGTCTCCTATATCCTAGAACAGAGCACTTATCATTGCCCCATAGGAGATGAGACTATATTAAAAATGAGTATATTCATTCACCGAATACCTGATTATTTAATTGTATATTATTTGATTGCATATTTATTATATATTCCTATTCCTACACTACAATGTAAATATTGGGGAATGAAAACAAGAGAAACATTAGCTTATTTTCCACATATGTCAGAAAAAGCTTTTAGAGCCTATTCTGCCAAACACTAAGGTGGAATTCAATGGACCAAAACCTTTGCTAGATCTGTTCCACCTACTGTGTTTTGAATACATAATCATATCATGAACAGGGATTCAACAGCCTAGATATGCCAAACTCTTTGCTCAATGTCCATCAAGAGAGTTTCAACTAATGAGACTGTCACTGTATAGTATTTTTAAAAAAATAGGGTTTAGACGAGTATTGGAACAATTTGATCAATTTATGAAGCCAAACTACATGATTCAGTTTAAATATTTTATTTGAGATAGGGAAGAGGCATGGAGGGGAGGGGCTGCTGAATGACCTCTGTTGACCTGAACTACTAGGCTGTCATCCAGGACAGTGTACAACTGGGGAAAAGGCACAGTGGAAGCTGTTTCTTAACCCTAAATATTAAATATATGCTTTTTCTACAGTGAAGTAAATCATAGAAATTACTAGTGTGATTGAGATAAATGTTTTGGGAGATAATTTTTTTTTGAGTCTCATGAGATGTGGATGTAAAGGAAAACATATTTTGAATTTCTGTGTGATTCCACCTTTCTTCCAAGATCAAATTCTTTCACATGCCATCACACCCTTCTAAGGCAGCTACAAGAAGGGCCCTTTTAAACTGTAGACATCAAAGTTAAGGAGGAACTCGTCCAACATTAATAAGATACAGATACATTTAAAGTTAATTTATGGAACTGGTGGAAAACTTTCTTAAAAAAACTTTATTTGTTTTTTTGAGACAGAGTTTCGTTCTTATTGCCCAGGCTGGAGTACAATGATGTGATCTCGGCTCACTGCAACCTCTGCCTCCTGGGTTCAAGTGATTCTCCTGCCTCAGCCTCCCAAGTAGCTGGGATTACAGGTGTGTGTCACCACACCCAGCTAATTTTGTATTTTTAGTAGAGATGGGCTTTTACCGTATTGGTCAGGCTGGCCTTGAACTCCTGACCTCAGGTGATTCACCCGCCTCAGCTTCCCAAAGTGCTGGGATTACAGGTGTGAGCCACCATGCCTGGCCAGAATTTTTTATTTTATATTTTAGGTGGGGTGCATATTCCTCTTTGTAATTGTTAGGTACAATAGGAGAACACACTGTGTATGAAGTAATTTCTTTTTATCATTAATTTTTGTACCAATGAATTTTTTAATTTCTCACAAAATTATTCTTTCAAAAAGATTTTATTTAAAAGCTAACAAATAAAATATTGTATTTATGATACCTTTCGCTTTTTCATAGAACTTGCACAAAACATTTCATTTATTTGAATTTTTGCAAGAATGTAATATCTTAACACTCACCTCTCACCCTTTGGCCAGAATTTCTGAATAGTTACAGTTGACCTAAATTTTATTTTTAAAAAGTCAAACTTATGTGTGATTTAAAAGCTGAAAAATGATGGCTTTGATGTCTGTGTCTCATCCCTATGGCAAAGCAAAATCCTTTGTGTGACATCACAAATCAGCCAGTAAAAGTTTTATCCCCAGAGACATGATGCCTAACTTTTCCCATTGCTGAGGTCTGCTAGAGCCTATGTAAGTGCTGAGCAGCCACAGCCATGATGTGTGGGAATTTGCAGAGCTTTCTAGAGTCCTTGGATTGCTTTACACTGAACCCATAAGTGATTAGTGTCCTGCCCCCCACTTTCCTGTGTATATCCTGAGGCAGAATGTTTTTCCCTTTTAGGGGACCACTAAAGGAAAGGTGCAAACAAACAAAAAGAGCAACAGGATATTTATTTTACCACGTTGCATATTAAGATCTTATATGAATACCACAGATATTATTTTCCTCGGTCAAAAAGGAAAATAAGTTGGGTAAGGACTAGCTATAGTCCAGTGTAGTCATTTAATGAAAAAGAACAGGACCTATTTGGTAGTCAAAAGCATGCACGTGGGCCATGTTCTCTGATCTGAGTGTGCACAGTCATCATAGGTTTTACTCTTGGAATTGGACTTAACCAGATTAACTGATTTTGCATTTGCTTTGTTAAGCTTTTTGTCCACGTTAAAAACATTACCATCTCTGTGACAACAGCCTGTGTCCCTTATTAATCAGATGTGTTTTCTGGGTAATATTCTGCAGCCAAAATGTCACAGAATTCTCAATTAGTAGCAATAGTTGGCAGAAGGGAAAGAAAAGGGAAATTCCCTTGGTGTTGCTGCTGGTTATACATGCAAATAAGGTCCATCCTAAGTGATACCCTGGCTTAAGGAGACGTTGACCCCCACAGGCATTCCTGTGGGCAAGGTTTTGCACAAATCAAACAGCTGCAAGAGCAAGTTCTACCACC
>NW_016107423.1:1972506-1991287 GCF_001604975.1 Cebus imitator | reverse complement strand
TTTGAGACGGAGTCTTGCTCTGTCGCCAGGCTGAAGTGCAGTGGTGTAATCTCAGCTCAGTGCAACCTCCACCTCCTGGGTTCAAGGGATTCTTCTACCTCAGCCTCCCATGTAGCTGGGACCACAGGCACGTGCACCATGCCCAGCTAATTTTTGTATTTTTAGTAGAGAAGGGGTTTCACCATGTTGGCCAGGATGGTCTCGATCTCTTGACCTCGTGATCTACCCACCTTAGCCTCCCAAAGTGCTGGGATTATAGGCGTGAGCCACCACGCCTGGCCACTTCTGTCTTTAAGAGATGGAACTGAAGGCGAACCCTTGCTGTTCACATGGCTAAACTATAATTATTTTTAATGAGAATAAGTTCCTAACACAATAATCCCCTTAGACTTTGGCTTCCCAAATTCCTCTCTGGGTTGGTTTTGTGAATGTGCTGCCCTCCTTCCTACTCCATAGCTAAAAGAGCACCTGCCAACAATGAGGAAAGTGGTATATCCTTGAGTCCATGATCTGCTTCTGTGTAACAGAACACTCCATACTTTTGTGGCTTGAACACACTATTTACTCACTGACAATTCTGTGGGCAAGCACTTCGGGCTGAGCTCAGCCAGGTGAATCCACCTATAGACACATCATCTGGTAACTTGGCCATCTGTGAACTGTCTAAGATGGCCTCACTGCTGATGGCTGGTGCTGGCTGTCAGTGAGGCCTTTGTCTCCCTGTGGTCTCCAGTCCTCAAGAAGGCTAAGCAAGGCCTTTGTACATGGAGGTCTCAGGGCCTGCAGGAGGACCAAAATGAACACTGCAAGACATTTGGGTAGAGGCTTGTAGATCATCCACCTTCACTTCTGCCACATCATATCCTGATCAGTCAACCTAAGTCGTGATGCCAGCAGAGTTAAGGGGAAGGGAAAGAGACTTCCCTCTTAGTGGAAGGGAAAGCGAGGTCACATTGCAAGGGACTGTTGCATCCATCTTTGCAAGCAATCTACCACAAAGAAGTACTACCAAAGTATTTGTAACAAAGCCGTGGCAAGACTCTGCCCAGAAAGAAAATTTCCGTGCACTTACTATTTCTGACGTGAAGGTTTTATTTTCTAATGATGCAGATGCAAGCCTATCCCATGCGTATTGTTATATTGGAGCCATCTCAACATTTGAGTGCCATTATTCCTAGAAAAGCCCATGTTTAAGCTGCTATGCACAGCTTAGAGAATATTGTGCGTTGTTTGAAATTATTGGATGCTCAATTTTTCAGACAACATTGGTATGCTAAAGTGCCCTTTTGGTCAGTAAATATTCTTTATTTCTTTCATTTATTTCTTTTTTGAGATGGAGCTTCACTCTTGTTGCCCAGGCTGGAGTGTGTTGCCCAGGCTGGAGTGCAATGGTACAGTCTTGGCTCACTACAACCTCTACTTCCTTGGGTCAAGCGATTCTCCTGCCTCAGTTTCCTGAGTAGCTGGGATTGCAGGTGCATACCTTTATGCCTGGCTAATTTTTTTTTTAATTATTAGTAGAGATGGTGTTTCACCACATTGGCCAGGCTGGTCTCGAGCTCCTGAGCTCAGGTTATCCACTCGTCTCGGCCTCCCAAAGTTCTGGGATAACAGGCATGAGGCACTATGCCCAGCCCCTTCTTTCTTTCATTTCTATGGAAGATTTTTCTTAAGTCTGACCTCAAGAACAGCTCTGGCACCTGGATGGAGAGGTCCCTAGAGTTCTAGCTGCTTCTATAGATGTATGTGTGGCAAAGAATAGCCATCCTCAGATCTGTCCAGAGAGACCTCCGGGGAGGGAGTGGAGCATTTCAGGAGGCTGCTCATTGGTTTAATTATGCTTTTTTGGAACAGAGACTCACCTACAAGTAGTTGCTAGTGGGTTTTTGTTTTGTTTTGTTTAGTGAGCTATAGGCTTAGAGTGGAAGAACAGCTGGAATTGGAAAGCTGTCTGCTGTCAGCTCTAGGAAATGACTTCTCTCCCTCTTTCATGTCCCCATGACACCTCTTTAACTCTCTGTCTCTCATCATATCTCTGTTTTGCTCTGTCTCTTCTCTGCCAAGAAGCTCTTCCTAAACATCTGCCATCTCTGTATGTGTATGTGAGTGTTGTGTGTCTCCGTGTGTGCATGGTGCAAAGTACCCAACTCATTTTCCTGGCATTTGGAGATCAGGCACCGTTCACATCCCACCCCCAAGGGCTAGGGCTCTTCCTTTTGTAAGTAGGTTTTGCTTACTTGGACTAACTTTGTAATAATTATCTGAATGGACTATTATTTTCTCCATTTTACAGATGAAGAAGTTCGGCTAGAAAGACATTAATATTGTCTCAAGCTACACACCCAAGAAATAGCCAGACCAGGCTGAACCCAGTCCTGTGGGCCTCTGGAGCTCACACTTTTAAACCTCTCCAATTCTCCTGCACTGCCTTCTTTTGCACATGGGTGGTCTATTTTTGTCTTTAAAGTTTCCCAACTGTGCAGGTTCAGCTCCCATCTTTTTGTAAAAGGTTGCCAATTGGGAATTTCCCTTTTGTTTCATAATTAAATCTGCAATACTGAAGCTACCAAGCAGGAAGAATCCTCAGTTTTTTTTTAAAGAAGAACCTGGAGGAGCAGCCAGATGTATTCTACCTCCAGCCCTTGCTAAGAGGTGTCCAAACTGGAGTTTTCAACCTTAGCCCATCTCCCCATCCAGCCTCTCTCAGCAGATGTCTAGAATCTCCTGGGGGAAGCAGGGAGGACATGGAGAGTTCACGGATGCAAGAGAGTAGTCTGAATTAGGAGAGTTGTTGGGGAAGTGCAAGAAAGTGTGCAGCGTGAGCTGCTCTCCAGCACTTATACCAGGTGAGAGAGGCGCCCGGGGGAAGTGAGAATGCCCGCCCCCTGGCAGACTGGCACCCCCTCCCCAGCTGGAAATCTGTTGACCTGTAAAGCCAAACCAAACCGGGTGTGCAGCAGGAGAGTTCCTGAGAAAGAACTTTTTCCAAAACTAATTTCCTTTATTGTATCTCATGAACAGACTGATCTCAAGTCTGTATTTCTCAATTCACATTCCCAAGATAGTACGGTTGACTCAGCCCTGACTTTATTCTGGGCCACACTGTGAGTCTCCAGCCAGCTGCTGGCTTAGCTGCCAGTGCCACGTGCCGACCCCTAGTCCAGTTGGCTGTGGCCAGGACAGGGTCAAATAGAACCAAGGACAAGGCCTGAATGTCATTCCTTTTGAAGGTGTGGTGGGCAGGAAGCTTCCCTTACGGAGGCAAAACAGGTAAATAAGCAGCGTTCTTTCAGGTGTCAGGGACTGCTGAAGATTTCTCCAGGAGGAACCAGAGAAGACAGTCAGGCTTTTCCTAAAAGTCCTCCTCCATCTGTGTCTGTGTGTGTGTGTGTGTGTGTGCACTATGTGAAGCACCCAACTCATTTAACTGATATTCAAGAGAATCTCAAGGTACAGCAATACATTTGGTATTATACATGCACACACATTTGTGAGAAAGCTGTAGGGCTCTCCTTTCCTGAGCAGCTGGAAGCAGTGATACATCTCTTCCAGACCTTCAGTCAGGGTAATTGCTTAATAAATATTTACTGTGCGATAACTCTGTCCTTGTGTGTGAGTTCACCCTGACCTCTTGCTTCAGTCCAAACCTGGCTTCCTTGATCTCAGCTTTATTTGTTCTGAAGCAAGTAGGGAGGTTTTCTTTTTTTTTCAATGTTTGTTTGTTTGTTCCCAGAGATCCTCTGCAGTATCTGGGGATCTCACAGCCCCCACTGTCATCCGGCCTTTGAGGAAGCACAGGGCGGTAGACAGAGCAGGAGACAGTGGAGTCAGCCAAATCCCACCTGCGCCACTTACTGGCTGTATGACCCAGGGCAAGTTATTTAAGGCCTCTTGGATGTTTGAGATCAGGATACTGAATTCCAGAAAATCGAGCAGCTGGATCTTGTAAGCTTCAGCTGATTAACTTGTAAACAGGGCTCCTGGGAGTCACCCCGTGGAATGTTTGGAAGGCTTCAAGGAGAGACAAGTTTCTGCAGGGGGCCTGGAGCACAGGAAGTGCATGATCCTTTTGAGTGACCTGACCTGCAGCTGTGCCCTGTTGCTGCCACAGACTCGTTCTCCCTGGCCAGAAATATTCCCCAGGCCCACCGACTTTCGCTCAAATTCTGTTGGTCATGGAACTTCTCGATTGTCTTTCTTAAATTGGCTGCTGAATGCAGCCTTCTCTCTGGATTGCTAATCATGCCTCCCTCACTTAAGCATTTGTTAAATCCAGGTGTTTGTTTTTTGAGCTCTAATTTATTCACATTCCCTACCTCCCAAGCTTTACCTGCTAGACTGTTATCCTTCTCTCCTAGGTGAATGTCAGGAAAGAGTGTCTCAATCACCCACATCTTCATTAATTTAGTCATTCATCCAACTACCCTCTTGCCAGTACTCTGTATCAATACAAAGTTTTTCAGTAGGGTGATGGGAAAGAAAAGAAGGGAAGGCACAAAGATGAAAAAGACAAATTACTATTTTCAAAGAGCCTAGAGTCTAGAGTGAGCACCACCATTGGTAGATAAAAGTTGTATCTATCATTGTTATACAATAGTTGTAGCTTAAAATTAACACTCAGAGTCAGTATTTCTTTTTCCTTTTTACATTAGCATGACAAAAATATCACAATCCTGTCCATTTCTGTTCTAGTAGTTTGTCTGGGACAGGGCAGACCAAACTTTTGCTACCACAAATTACATGATCCAGCTGCTTGATTTTCTGGAAATCAGTTTCCTGATCTTGAGCAAATGAGAATAATAATCAGTATCTCACAGGCTTCTTCTGAAAATTGAGAGAAAACAGCCATCCAGCATGGTTCTAGGAGTACCATAGATACTCAGTAAAGTATGGGCTTGTTGGGGCTCAGAAAACAATACTCCAAAATGAAGACCCTCAAATGTAGTCTTGGAGGCAAAACTTTTTCTCTGACCTTTGGCAGACCTCCTGTCTCTCAATCCCATTGTTTCCTAAAGCTAGCCATAGAAACTGGAATCACTCTTCCCCAAGGTGGGTCATACAAACCAGAACCATTATTCCCAAAGCTAGCCATTAAACCTAAAATATGACTCTAAAGTTCCTTCTACCTTTCTGTGTAAAAACTGGCCATAAACAAGTTATCTGGGCTGTGTGTGGTGGCTCACACTTACAACCCCAGCACTCTTTGGGAGGCAAAGGTGGGAGGATCATTTGAGCTCAGGAGTTTGAAAGTAGCGTGGGCAACACGGTGAGACCCTGTCTCTGTTTAAGAAAAAGAAAAAAGGAAAAGAAAATAATTATCTGACTTCCCTTGTTTGACTGTAGGCCATAAGAACCCTATTCTAGAGAGAGCCCTGCCTTATACTCAGAAGGAAGGAATGCTGCTCATAGAGGCCAAGCAGGCTCTAGATACACAGTACTTGCTGGGTTTCCCCACTCAGTCTTTCAGCATTAGACCATACCTTTTGTGTCCAATCCTAATTCTACATGGCTGTGCACACTTTGTTGAACCTAAGTGTAAAAATGAACAATTCCCCCTGTGTCTTTGGGTATTCATTCTGAGGGCTGTCATGTATACACATTAAATAAATGTATATGCCTTTTCTCCTGTTCATGTGCCTCATTACAGTTATTTGGAACCTCAGGGAGGCCAAGAGATCTCTCCCTGTTTTCCATATATTAGAAAATGAGGAAAAAAGAAAAACAATTCCTATTTTCCATCTACTATCAGTGTTTTTCTCTCCCTTCACTCCTGGATCTGAGATTGGGATCAGTCCCAACCAGGAGACTCTCATGTACTCACTTCCTCCTGGTGCCCTAAGAGCTTTCCTCAAATCACATTTCTGAACAGGGACATTTATAAATTCCTTTAGAAGGTCTCCTCTCACACATTGCCCTACCCAATGTCAAGAGAAAAACCTATTGACAAGTACAATGTAACAAATTTTCATTGGGCAAAGAATGATTCATGAATCAGGTAGTCCCCCCACCCCCCAGCTAGGATAGATTCAGAGAGACTCCCTGTGACCATGTGGTTGGAAAGGATTTATGTACAGAAAAAGGAAAGTGATATACATAAAATGGAAGGGAGGTACAGAACAGCTGGATTGCTTACAGTTTGGCTTTTGCCTTATTTGAATGCAATTTGAACAGCTGGCCACCTTTGGCCAAAAGTTGGCGATTGGCACAGGAGCAAGTGACAGTCTGTTTACACATCCAGTTAGGTTACAGTTCACTGTGTACAGAGAAACCATTAATCTGAACTTAAAATATGTAAGGAGGCAGCTTTGGGCTAAATATAATTTAACACCAGAGAGACTAGACCATTTCCTTCTGCGACATTGATCACCACCTGTGGAGGTCTGTTCTGCAGACCTTGACTTAGCAGTGGATGAATATACACTCAAACACACAGAGTATGGTTATCGAGTGGGCTAGGGATGTCATCAGCCGCTCTCAGAGGGCGATTGCAGCTACTTGACCCCTACTAGCTGTTCTTTGCATTTATCCAGTATAGATTTAATAACAGAGGTTTTAAGTCAACATGCTTGTAGATGATTAACATGGTTAAAAGAGTGGTTTTATGAATGATAAAAGGTTTTGATTCTGGGGCCTAGAACAAATACCATTAACAGGTAATCTTTTTTCGACCTCCCCCTGAGAGGGCCATCTGGCACAAAGTTTACATGAGTAAACAGAGCTGAGACAAAGGAATGTGGGGTAAACAGACTTAACTGGGGAAGCTTATATTATCTTTTGTCTTCACGTTATGACCTAATGCTCTAAGGTTCAGCCTCTTAATGAAAACCTTTTGGCCTTCTAAAAGTTTTGAAACTATAATCTTACAATGTTACCTAATATTTCCCTTAATATTTTGCTAACCACCCTGAGTGAATCTCAACACTATTCTTTCTGCTTCCATGGTGGTACTACTAGGAGAATTTTTTTATATTACAACGACTTATTTACATATCTATTTTCTCAACCAATCAGAACTTCCTTGGAGGCAGGACTTTATTTTCCTGCAGACAATAAACTTCACACGGGCAAAGACCATGGCTGTTCTTGTGAAACTTTGAATCACCTGTCTCCCAGACAGCCCTGGCAGATAGCAAATGCTCAAGGCCTGAGACCTGCTTCTCCCTCAGTCCCACATGGCCTTTGTACAAGTATTCCCATGACTGAATTCCACCCTAATGCTTCTTCAGAGAGGCCTCTCAGACCACCTAATCTTAAGCAATGTCCTCCTGTTACTCTCCAACTCTTCACCGTCTCCACCCTTCTTATGACTTTGCAGCATTGGTCATCATCTGGCATTATCTTATTTGTTCATTTGTTTCTTATTTCTTATTTTCCCCTTAGACTGCAAAAGACTTGAGAGCAGAAAACTTTTCACTTTTATTCACCACTTTATCTCCAGCACCTAGAAAAATATCTGGTTCACAAATATCTGCTAAAAGAATTTGTAAATTGAAGTCATTACATGCCAAAAAAAAAAAAAAAAAAAAAAAAAAAAAAAACTGCCAAAAAAAAAAAAAAAAAAGTTTAGCTAAAAAAAGTACGTAAGTGAATGAATAAATAAAGCATAACCACAAGTTTGGTTAGAAGATTAAAATTAACAGCTTTGAACATAAAAATTATAAACCAAAAACAAAATTCTAAAACCCCCAAGTGACTGATGGGCCTTCCCCTTAGCTAAGGGCATTCCAAAATTAATCCAAAAAGCTGGTTCAGGACATAATGGGAAGTGGAGGTCAGACATGCCTCATTATACTCCCTTCCCTTTGGAATTCAGGCACAGATGACCAGCACTAACATTAAAACAGAGACCTTAAGACTGATAGAACAGACTTTTTGAGTCTGAAAAGAAACATTTACAATCTATTCTCTCTGAAGGCTGCTATGTGGAGGCTTCATCTGTATAAGAACCTTGGTCTCTACAACTCCTAATCTTAACCCAGATACTCTTTTATTGATTTCAGGTCTTTAGATAATAACTCTTTTAACCAATTGCCAATAAGAAAATTTTTGAATCTGCCTAGGACCTGGAAGGCTCCCCTCTTTCCAGTTGTCTCACCTTTCCAGAAGGAACCAATGTATATCATACATGTATTTATTGATGTCCTATGTCTCACTGAAATGTGTAAAACCAAGCTGTAGCCCAACCACCTTGGGCACATGTTCCTAGGATCTTCTGAGTCATGGTGAGAGAAGTTGCTGAGCTTCCAAATCTCTCCTTTCTAGGAGAGCCAGGGCTGTGTCATGGGCCATTGGTCACTTGTATTTGGCTCAGAATAAGTCTCTTCAAATATTTTACAGAGTTTGACTCTTTTCATCAACAGAATAAAAGACAGTATTGGTGCTGTGATCAAAGCAAATAAAATGACTAAAGAAATCTGGAAAATTGAGTTTCAATAACTGATGTTTCATGTAATTTTTTTAACCTACTAATAAAGTTGACTGCAAAAATTGAAATTCAAAACTCAGACCCATTTATTTTACATTTTGTAAGAATTTTACTTAGCAATGTAATTCAAGTCAATTTAACTCCTGTTTTTAAATTATTTCCTTGAAACAAATTATCTGGGCTAGCATTAATTGTAACTTTCTTGAATTTCTTTCCATAGGATAAAATGTATGTGTTGATTATTTTTTTCAGTCTTTGACAAGGTAATTATCATAGCCCTTGAATGAGCTGCAAAATATTAAGTGTTAACTGCTAAGAAGCTTGATAGAAAATGACGTGTTAAAGTTGGATCACATGTTGGTATGCAACGCAGATTGGTGAGCCCTTGAAATGAGTTCCCAAGGAGCAAGAAAGGACTCAAAATAATATTGATATCCAGACCTTTCCAGTTACACAAAGGAAAGAGCATTCTTCAGAGGGCTATGTGTTAAAATATACCCTGTGGCTGTTTACCCTTCTTAGGACAAGTTTTGTTGTCATTTACCCCCTTGGCTAGAAGGTAGCACTTTGAGGGTGTGGGCCATGGAAATGACTCTCTCAGCTTCTAAGATCAAAATAAATTTTATTTCCTACAATATGATGGTGGAAATGTGGAGGCCTCTTCTCCTCCTTCAGGCCACCAGACTTTGTTGAATGCCTCAGAGTTAAGAACATGGCCAGAGAAGTCCCACTGTCCCCATTTGAAGCCATGCTTCAGCTAACTAGTCATAAGACCTTGATTAGTCATTTACCTTCTCTCTGTGTCTCAGTGACCCCTCTTTCCAGATGATGACAGTACCTACTACAGAGGTTTGCTGTGGGGATTACACAGATTTATAGTGTCTGGCACATAAAACCCTCCAAATAAAGATGAGTAAGGGTACTGTTCATTCCTTCATGGTGCTTTTGGGTGCTTTGCTCACAACCTTGATTGAACTCTACTTCCAAAAGGAGGCAAAATATGAGTTTAGAAAAGATAACACCACTGACATTGTTACATGATAATACTCCAGGGGATTAAAAACAATCCTAAACCCTTAGAGATCTCAGAGGTCCCTGGAACCAGCTCCCCGATTGTGTAAATGGCATAACTTGGACCAAGACTGTGATAATTCAAGCAGGGCAATGGATCCAGCGTCCTGATGACCCAGCCAAGGTTTTTGACTTAGGAATATAAAAGTAGCAATAATGCTTTCTTGTTGTGACTCATGTTTTAAAAATAGAGTTTCTGGGTAAAATAGCAAGTATAAGATAAAATAGCAAGTGCAATTATCTCCTATTCTTCTGGAGGCACAGGAATAGACTTTTGAGAAAATTAGCACCTTAGCTTCCAGTTGAGCTTCAGACTTTGAAACAGGAATAAGGTTTAGAATTTCAATTTCTTGAATAGTCCTGTAATTAGGATAACCAAACTCCCAGTTTTCCTGGGAAAGTCCAGTTTATGCCTATTGCCCCGGTGTTCCATTGCATTCGCCTCCATTTCACTCTTCTAAGTATCCGGGTTTGGACGATGAATTTTACGTGTTCCTTACTCAAAATGCAATCACAGCAAGAGTCCTGACGAGCAAACTTTCTGAGCCTCCAAAGTCTCACCTTTCTAGGAGAGCAAGGACAAGTTTTATTTTTTGTGTTCTTTAAAAATAGAGGATTAAAGAGAAAGCAAGTGACAAAAATCATCACAATCAACCTTACCACCATACACTGAGCATGATTTACTATATTTACTGTGAGTGATGATCTCTGCTAAGTTCTGCTCAGTGCTTTTTTTTTTTTTTTTTTTTTCAGAGTCGTGCTCTGTCACCCAGGCTGGAATGCAATGGTGCAAACTCGGCTCACTGCAACCTCCGCCTCCCGGGTTCAAGTGATTCTTATGCCACAGACTCTTGAGTAGCTGTGATTACAGGTGCCCACAACCATGCTCAGCTAATTTTTGTACTTTTAATAGAGATGGGGCTTTGCCACCTTGGGCAGGCTGGTATTGAACTCCTAACCTTAAGTGATCTGCCCTCCTCAACCTCTGGGAGGAGGTTACTGGGATTACAGCCTCCCAAAGTGCTGGGATTACAGGTGTGAGCCACCGTACCCAGCCCCGTGCTAAGTGTTTTTGAGATTGAGTCTCACTGCAGGAGTGCAGTGGTACGATCTCGGCTTACTGTAATCTCTGCCTCCTGGGTTCAAGCAATTCTTCTGCCTCAGTCTCTTGAGTAGCTGGGACTGCAGGTGTCTGCCACCACACCCAGCTAATTTTTGTATTTTTTTTTCAGTAGAGATGAGTGTTCACCATATTGGCCAGGCTAGCCTCGAACTCCTAACCTTGTGATCTACCCACTTTGGCCTCCCAAAGTGCTAGGATTACAGGTGTGAGCCATCACGCCTGGCTGCTAAGTGTTTTTATATCCATTTTCTCACAACTATGTGAGGTAGGTATTTAGTTTTCATTTACTAGAGAAGCTAAATCAAGAATATAGAGCAGCGCGTGGTAGAAACGAATTTGAACCTTGGGCAGTCTAGTGCCATGGTCAGTGCCCTGCTCTGCTGTGCTATTGTTTTGTACATCCTGTACATGAAGTGAAGGGTCCACAGAGTGGGCACTTAAAAAGTTTCTCTGAGCGTAGGGAAGAATTTTTTAAAGCAAAAGGCAAGAACTAGGTTTACTTCATAAGTGAGCCATATCTTCGTTTGGTTCTTTAATATATAGTTTAAAAATGCCTTTAAAAAGCGCTGAATGAGTCTCAAATGTTCCCCTTTGGTAGTATCTCCAAAGAAAAGCTGGCGCATAGCTGCTTCTTGCCTGCCCTTCACTGCTGATCTTCCACTGCCAGGCATCGGCAGGGTACGTTCTGGGGAAATGACACAAGGCCAGAGCCTTTGTGGCCAACACAGAGCATGCCCTCTGGTTCACCACCTCTATCCACCCTTCATTTGCAGCGAGGCCACTTTCCCTGGAGGCCAATGAATGTTGTTTTTCTCTCTGCCACTGGGGTAATTCAACCAAGTAAGAGAGAAATAGGAGAAGGAGAGAGAGAGTGAGAGAGAGAGAGAGAGAGGAGGGGTTGGTGGGGGAGGGCAACGTTTATCAAAAAGCAATAGTAACTTAGATTATTCACTTCCAGTATAACATAGAAGTAGTGTAGTGGCCTCTCAAGGATCCTTTCAGGATTTTAGACCTAAGAAAGAAGAATTTTGATGACAAAAATGGCTTTGAGGTATCTATTCAAATCTAATAACTTCTCCAAAAAGAAGAAAAAAAAGCTTTGGAATAGAAACTCTTTTAGATGTCTATTTATTTTGTAAATCAAACTTTGAAAACACCATGTGGCTATGGGTTTAGAAACAGTTTAGAAGTTCTGGGAAACACCCACTGATAGCAATGGGAACTATTCCATGCATTTACTGAACAGCTTCTCCCATTAGATCATGAAGGCATACTTTAACTGTGAGGTAACTGAGATTGAGTAAGTCAATAATTCATGGGGTGATCTGTTCCTTAAAGGAGTTCTGACATGTCTTTGGCAAAAGCTTTCAGATGCTATAGATGGATGCCACTCAGAATTCTTAGCTCAGGGTTATAGATCAGGTTGTAGCATGAATAAGGTACGTAAGAAATCTTTCTTTCTGTTATAAGAAAAAAATGAGGTTATTTAAACAACCCATGTTGATATGATGGCCATCTTTTAACAAAATTTCTCTTCAGTACATTAAAAATGATCATTGAATCATCAAATGTAGTTTTGTTCTCTGATAGACAAAAGAGCAGTGTTTAGACTGTCTGAAGAATCTATTTGACTGAAAGATACAAACAAATGTGGTCTTGTAGTCATCTCTGCGGCTTTCTAAAAGCCCAGTGTACAGAGGTCAGACAGGGACCCCAAGAAGGTGGTCAGGAGGGAAAATGAGCCCTCTTCTGTGCCTACTCATTTAATAACACCGCCCTCGGCCTCCGGAGAGGCAAGAATGGGGTGCTGTTTGCAGATTCACATCACCCTCTCCCTGTGACCTTAGATACCGTGCTACATTTTTCTATTCTGTGATTGCCTTTTACATAAAATTGTTGAATAAAAAAACTTGGAACCAGCCTGAGAGGAAAGTACATAATAACATCTGCCTTTTACTTTTTTAACATTATTCTGAAGATGCAATCAAATACAACCTAGTTGTTATGTGCAGTGATTACATTTTAAGAGTTATGCCAATCATTCATGTAGAGCTAAACATAGAAAAAGAAGCTACAGATGCAATCTATGAAGGACATTTAGGAGAAAATGTGCATTTTCTTCCACTTTTTGCCTGCAATTTAATGCCCACTAAAGTGGATAATTACTAAGTATATATGTGTATCTTTAGAGGCCAGCATACATTGTTTCTTTGTGTTAGGTACACCTGGAGTCAATCTTGTGACTAAGGCAGAGGGGAGGTAATCTGTGACTCCATTTATAAGAATCTAGTATGAAGCTCTAGCATTCATTTAGAACTTCCATTTATGTACCATAAAAAAGAGGATATCAAGTGAATAAAGGAAGCCATCAAATCTTTTCTTAGCACTAGGCAGCATTTGGATGACAAGAGGAATTTAGAAGGTGAGGGCTTTCTAAGTGCCCAGAAGGGTCAAATGCAGTAAGTGGCATACTGAATACTACAGCTAACATTATCAAGCACTTTATATCATTATTGTTATTTACAACATACACCTCTTAGTAGGAATTAAATAAATTTTTGGAGAATTTCAAGATAAGTCCATTGAGCAAAATGAAAAATAACAGCCTCGTCTAGTGACACTTGTGCCCTTTTGAAGTGATAGCACTGACATTTTCTAGCTCTAATTCTATGTTTATTCAGGCCTTGGGTTATCATTTCATTGATCATTATTCAGTTCCATGAATGATCACTGTCCTCTTGAAAGAAATTATGTCTTGCTTATTGCCTCTTAAATAAAAATAATAATAAAAAAAGAATGTGGAACATCATGACATAGTGATCAATCTGTAGAAAAACAAGGAGACTTCATCCTTATAGGAAAGTAGATAGCTAATCAATTTATTTCCCTCTGAAATACATTTTTCTAGCAGAGTAAAACCTGCAAATAAGAAAGTTAGAAAATAAAATATACACCAGTGAAGAGAAATGGTCAAGTTTGGTGATGATTTTGTGAATATGTTTTTTCTACAACAGCACCCAAAGCTTTTGTTCCCACTTTGGCTCCAACCCATTTGCTGGTCTTAAGGGATACTTTGGAGCAAAATCCCTTGAATACACCCAAGTTGATAAAAAGACATGTACGTACAATAGAGATAAAGTGGAAAGGAAGTTGGCTTATCAATGATTTTGTGAATAATTCATGGTCATCTTATAATTTATATCAAACTATAATCACATAATTCTGGAAGAATACCATAGACTCACAAGATATAAATAATATAGCTGGTCAAAGTAGTGCTGAATATTGGTGATAAACTGGCTCACTAAGGCTAGAATGTACAGGAACATTTTCCATAGAGAGCAAGCAAAAGGAATGGCCCAGGAAATGTGATTTTATGAGAGCTCAAGAGTTCATGTGTTAGCCTAGCCTCAATTACTCATATGTGTTCTTTGGCTTTAAGCAAATTGCCTACATGTGTTGATTATATGTATTAACTACAGATGGATGTTATCACTATCAACTGGTATCGTTGAGCACCATTTGCGAAATAAAGCTAGTAAATGCAAAGTAGTTAATGATTTCATTAAATGGCAAAAACTGTCTTCCTTCCACAACACTATGATCAGGAATTTTTATTGTGACTATTACCTAATAAACTCTATGATGGGTGATTTTCTTCTTATTTCAAATTTAGTGGAAGTGTGTTACCATGAAGCATTCTTTCTTACCACTATTGTAACCAGAATTTTGAACACAAATTACTTTTGTTTGCTCACCAGATATCTTGAAAACATTTTAACCTGATCTCTGAATATGGTATTTTAAATACTGGAAGATTTTGTATTTACATAGATATTTAAAGAAATAAAGTAAAAAATCGCAGCATATATTGATAGCATCTTGTTGTTCTACTCCAGACATCTAAAATTTCAATTAATCAAATTCAACAAATATAACTATCATAGACATTTGATTAAAATGAACAAATAAACACAAATATTCTAGGTTATTTGCTAGTTTAAGCACTTTTGAGCCTAAAGCTCCTAACTGCATTCACATGTCTTATACCATGAGGTATAAGCGTCAGGATTATGACCTGGAATGCTCAGCACTTCCACAATCACCAAGAAGATGAAACCATATCTCTTATACATGATTAACCAATGTAAGAACATGAAGAGGCTATTCTAAGTTCTTTTAGAAAAGGAAATGGAAATCATACTCTTAAATATATCTACCTGATTTTATGAATACTCCAGGCAATTTTGGTTTTAATTCAGCACGATACCTGATTATTTTGAGAACTGGATAAATGGTTTTAGATAGATGAGTATCACCTTCCATGTCTTCAGAAGGAAGGAGGGAGACATATTTTAGAAGATCACTAAAAGTACATGTAGTATTATAAATCCCTAGTGCTTACATTAGTCAAGGATTATTGTGTAAGAGGCTACCAAGTAAGTCTTGCTGTAAGTTCATAAAAAAGTGTGATTTATTTAACAGTTTCGAGGGCTGGACAGAGCACTGATTATTTACACCAGTATATAATACACACTGGGCTGACAGCAGAACTTGGGATCTAATTTACAAAGACTGGGTTTTTATTTATTTATTTTTTCAATATAGGCTCATGTCTCAAAGGGATTCATAATGAATGCCAGTGAGTTAATTACTGCTTAAGAAGATCTGAATCTTTCTACCTCAGTAACTATACTAGTAAGACAGGATGGGAAACGTGTTAGAAGAAAAAGAAATGTCTTTCTTGCATCTACCACATAATGGCCAAAGAGGTGATGAGGGACGGTGAAGAAGGATTAGGATGGCGGGACTCGTGGATTCTCAGTACCGAAGGTGTACAAGAAAACTTGTGTTTCAGCAGGTAGCTCTACTGGCTAGCGCATATCCAGCACTGTGAAGAGCAAGATACAATTCCACTGACTTGGGTCTTTTTTGTTGTTGTTGTTGTTTAGCTGTGTTTTTATTATTTTTTTTTATTTTTATGGTACTTTAGGTTCTGGGGTACATGTGCAGATTATGCAGGGTTGTTTGCATAGGTACATACATGGCAGTGTGGTTTGCTGCCTCCATCCTCCGTCACCTATATCTGGCATTTCTCCCCATGTTATCCCTCCCCAATCTCCCCACCCACCACTGTCCCTCCTCTGCCCCCCCCCAACAGACCCCAGTCTGTGATGCTCCCCTCCCTGTGTCCATGTGTTCTCATTGTTCAACACCTGCCTATGAGTGAGAACATGCAGTGTTTGATTTTCTATTCTTGTGTCAGTTTGCTGAGAATGATGGTTTCCAGATTCATCCATGTCCCTACAAAGGACACGAACTCGTCGTTTTTTATTTTTTCTCTTCATTTTATTTTTCCCACCCATAACCCTTGGATAAAACTATATTAGCAAGTCAAAGTGGGTATTGGTCTCTAAAGACTTGGTGGAATGTGGTTCAGAGCCTAGCATTGCGTCTTGGAGAGTGGCTATGTTGAATCTCTGCACACAAGGTACATAATCGACACCTCTGAAGGGAAAATCAGTATGTGGTTGCGGCAGCAGGCCAGTTTGGAAGAAGTATCAGCAAACTAACTTTTCCCTAGGCTTAAAGAAAAGCTTTCCTAGGGGCTAGGAAAGTGGTGAAGAGGTAGGAAAGCTGGCCAAAAGAAGGTCTCAGGGGCCTCATTAAAATAAGCAGAGGAAAAGTAGTGTTTGAGGATGCAAAAAAATGAAAGGAGCTGGTACCTGCTGGCTAATGAGGGAGGGACGCAGGGACCAGGAATTTGCAATCTGGATCAGCTGCTTTGCTGAGTCGCTCTGGGAAACACTTCATTTTTCTATTCCTCTGGCACCTTGCTTTAAAGCAAGCTACTACACTTATTTCATAGGGCAGCTGTGAGAAACATCATAAAAGCAAGCTTGAAGACTTTTGTAAATATACAAAAATTATGTAAATGTGAAGGAATAACAAGGACTATCAGAACATATTATGTAAGTTATATCAGATGCAATAAAAGGCTTTCATTTGCCTTTGACATGCATTTTAATTTTTTATATTCATAAACCAAATGATGCTGAGCTTGTATTACTAATCTAGAAAACTTTGCAAACCTGAGACTGTTGTCACATGAGAATTAAATTAAAGACTTACAACCTGAGATATTGTTTCAGATAGAAAGGGGTCAGGGAAAGAGGTAATGAGACACTATTGATTTTTTGCCCAGCAATTCCCTGGCTCTTGACAGTTCAAAAAACGAAGTTAAATTTCAGCAGTATTTCTTTTCTGTTTGCTTTATATTCTTACACATCTAAAAACATCAGCTTATAGGATATAAGCTTATAACAAGGAATGCCATATACTATCATGCACAATTCTCATATTTATCACTTACCTAATTTATAATAGATTTAATCTCAAAGCTTAGTGTTTTTTCTAGAACACATGCATATTAGTTTCTAAAGTGAAAGCCCAGTAAAAAATCCTTATGAATCATTTGAGTATTTATGTTAAGGCAAACCCACAAATTTGGCTCTATCTAAAAATCTCTAACAAACAAGATAGAATCTAAAAGAAATCTGGCTAGAAGCATTGTATTCACTTCTAAAGAAGACAACACATAATAGAAGCTCTTGGCAATTTTATTTTTAGTTTAAATGGAGAGACACTTAGAGCCCTTTTCTTGAACATTCTAAGTAATAGCGTCCAGTAATTTCCAGTTAAAGTGTTGTCTATTTACTAATGAGCTGACGTTATTGTTGTCTTACCAATGAAGTATAGTTAAAAGTGAAAGCAGGACTTCTGAACATAATATCTCCTCTGCCATGGTGTTTGGCCCGTGGAATTGGGGTAGCTTCACATGGAGGAGGAGTTGAATTGGGGACCTGCCCTGCAACCCAAGACGTATAAGAAGCAGAGCTGTCTACTTACACAGCTAACGCCCAGGCCTCTGCCTTCACAGACAATCAAGCTCAACATGGCTAAGAATCTGCTGGCCACCCTCTTTTTGAAAAGGTCCCCCAGTAATTGTAATCACATAATGGCTATCTGCTGTTGACCACTGGCACTGAGCAAATATCATCTCATGTAACCCTCACCACCATTGTAGCTATTTCCATTTCCAGTTGACAGAGAATGAAACTCAGGGTTGGAACTCTGGTGAAGAGTGATGCAACTTTCCCAAGGTCAAAAGCCAGTAGGAGGCAGATCTGGGATTTGAATGCAGGTCTATCTAATTGAAAAGCCTCTGTTCATTCTGCCTGCTGTGCCAGGGAGGTTCAGATGCCTATTATAGTGAAAGAAAGAGCTAATCAGGTGTACCTTCTTCTTAGCCTTCCTACTTCAGTCCTTCAAAGAGATTCAATTTCTCTAAGGTGTTTCTTGTTTACACAGAATAGATTGAATTTTGTCAAATTCATTTCTGATTATGTGAGATTCCTACTGAAACCAAAGTTAGTTACCTTAATGCCTGTTAGAACAGGTTCCTTACAATACAATTCTGAGAAAAAGAACTCATTCTGAATCGTACCTATACCTCAACTTAAATTTTGATGTTGGTCACAAGGGTTCTTTCTGATCTGGAGGGAACAAACTTGACTGGATGAGAAGTGACTATGCTAGTTATTAATACTAATGAATAATTAGTGCCAGGTACAGAGCAGAAAGAATAGAGATAGGGCATCCCTAGTTCAATTTCCGGGATAAATGAAAGAAAAACATTAGAAGTATGTGTGTCCATGATGTGTATTATGTGGGGGATGTGTGTGTGTGTGTTTTAAAGAAAGTCTAGGAATAAGAAAAAATGTACTTATGCAAATGCATTACCTTGTTAAACTGAAAGATGACTGTCTTAGAAATAGCCTAAAATTATGCAAAATAAATGTGGGCTGATTCACACTAGAGGGGTGGGACTTTGTCCGATAGCTTTGATGTTCATCTCACTACTGCGGCTGCTATACCTCAGAAAAGGTAGGATCCCGACTGTGCAGCCCCAGAGGTTGGGGCATAAATGACATATGTGCATAAATTAAGGGCTAGGCCAATGGGCAGGTTTGGGTGCTGACATTCAGAAAGGACTACTGTGGCCTCTCCACCATTTGGACCATGCCTATGGACATGAAGGACAATCTCAACTGACCTTTAGGCAGAAAAGAACATCATATATATATATATATATATATATA
>NW_016107423.1:1967264-1972158 GCF_001604975.1 Cebus imitator | reverse complement strand
TTACCCTACAATACAGCACTATGCTACAGACAGTAAGTACTTACATAATGTTTGTTAATGGAAGAATAAATACCCTTTATATCATCCAAAATATCACTAATTCTGCTATTTTGGAAAGTAAATGACAAGCTAGCACTGCCTAGATTTAAGCGGAAAATATACAATAAAATATTAGTGTTTGTGATTAAAAGCTGATATCATGATCTGAAAATGATGAAGGGAACAATAATTGATGAAGGTTGCAGCAGGTTTATTCTATTTCACTTTTATCAGAGCCAATTTTGTAATTAGATTATTCAAAGTTTTATTGATTCTTTTGTTCTGATGGCCATATATATATATATATATATATATATATATAATTATTTTTTTTGCTAGAGCAGGACAAATCTTGTCATTTACAAACAGGCAAACATGTAATCAAAAGTATAGACTTCTCTACAAGAACCCATAGACAGGCAAACCTCCACATTCCAGATTTGTTATTCTCAATTTGGGATGTATGTTGGATTCATTCATATTCTTTCTTATAGTGATGACAGTGCTCAGCCTGCTGGCACATAACACCACTTGCAAAGATGAGGAAGGAGAGTAGATGACGTGTTTCTTAGGTTGGCTTCCTAAAGTAAAGGTAAAGATTATATAATCCCACTCACAGAAAAATGTTTTCCTTCACTCTAAAATAAGAGAGTCACCTGCAGTAATAGCTTTCTCTGGAGATTCATGTAATAACAGCATTATTTTTCTTATTTTATTGATTTGGTTTTCATTTTATTAGATGGATTAGAGAGATAAGGTAGGTGAAGATTTCAGCAACTATTTTCTCAGATATTAGAGATTCAACCCATGCATTGGTCATTATGCATTATTATCTTTTGTATAATTAGATTCATGTGTAGCTAAAGATAAGGTAGAAATAATAGAATGGTTTGAGAGATGGGGGTCAAGCTACAAGCTTGACTGAAGGAAGACAAGATCTGTGTAGCTGAGAGGATGAAAAGATTTGATAGTTTGACTCTGTCCTTAAACTAATCTCCCATTCCTCCCTTTCCTCCTCTGTCTTTGGAGTGGTCACATCTGTTTCTGAAATAGCTACTGTGTGTGTATGCACGTGTGCAGATATGTGTGTGTGTGTTTCTGATGTAGCTATGTTCTATGCATAGACAATGCCAAGAGTCTCTCACATAAAAGTTTTATATTTACATTCCGTGAGAGGCAGAATAAAAGGCCAAATCAGAACAGAATAATTTTAAATGGGATTTTCTTAGTGACTCTTGGACAAATATACATTTAAGAATTCTTTGCATACCATTAGGTAAATGAAGTTACCTTGTAACCGAGAGAATTAACCTAATGTCTAAATGAGCTCTTAGACACTATTGTCGATTTTCTGTGTTAGGTCAGATGCCCAGGTTTTGACTACTGCTTAGAGTACTGCCAAGGTCATCCTTGTTGTTCAGGACATGCTGGGCTTCTACCTCTGCCCCTGTCTCTGAGAAGATGAGTTCTTATTTCTCAAGCATGAAGAAGCTAAAATGTCTCTGACCTTATCCCTCCTCAGCTCACTCTTGTGCCCAGGCTTGCTCTGACCTGATTCTCAGAAAAGGCTCTGCTCTGCCCCCAGAAGGGATAGGAAGCAAAAGAACTGCCACTGTTGCCCTTGGGATGGCGAGTGGGAGGAACTCCACCTCCCACTGCTTCCGAGGTGCCCTAGCCAAACAGGATGACATCCTCCTTGTACAGATTCTGACAGCTTGCACTTGCCCTGCATGGAAGGAAGGGCAAGCCATACTCCTTGAGCATATGATGAGAGGAGGCAGCTGCAGTGAGGTGGGAAGAACAACCAGTTAGTCACCCACATCCCACACCTGACACCTGACCAGCTGGGTGGCCTTGGGCAAGTTGCCTTGGATTAAATTGTCTATAACTAGTCCAGACAAACTGCTGGTGAGATAGAAACTTTGTCCAGTTTTCCAATTACCTATATCCAAATGATGACTCTCACTTGCTGGTTAACAGAGATTGTTGAATAGCTATTGTACTAGCCTTAGGAGGCTCAAAGGAAATAGAAGCTGCACCTGAGTGTCCCTTGTTCTTTCATAAATGTTGGCTGATTCTGTGCCAGGTCTCCAGTGCTGGCAGGACGTTGGGGATTTAAAGATGCAGAAAGACCATTGCTAACTTCAAGGAACTCTTGGTGTGGGGAGATGAGAAAAACAAAACAAAACAAAAGCTGACAGTGCTGTTTTCAGCACCATAGTGGTGACGAGCACTGGGGCGGCGGCAGGGGGTGGGGGGGATTCAACCACTGATCAACACAGAGGCAGTGCCTCACTCTGCCTGCAGCAGGGCCCACAGGTGTCCAAGATCACTCTTGCAGACATTTAGTCAGTATCTTAGCAACACATGCATCAGTAGTTCATTTGTTTTTATTGCTGATTAGTACTGCATTGTATGAATATACCACAGTTTATCCTCTTGTTCGAGGACATTTGGGTTGTTACTAGTTTGGGTTGCTTGAGTTTTTTCCTGCTCATAACTATTATGAATGAAGTGGCTCTGAATATTCTTGAATAAGCCTTTTTGTAGGCATGCACTCTTATTTCTAGGAGCAGATTTGCTGGAAGGTATAGTATGTATGTTAGTTTCGTAAAAACACTGCCAAACTTTGCCAAAAAGGCTGTAATTTATTTTACATTCTTCAACAACATATGACAGCTCCAGTTCTTCTGCATCTCTCTGTTTTATCAATCTGCTTAATATTCTGCCATCCTAGTCCATGTAAAAGGCTATCTTGGTGTCTTTAATAGCATTTCTTGAACAATGAATGGTATTGGGCATCTTTTCAGGAGTTTATCGGCTCTTGTTGTAGCTTCTATTGCGAAGTATCACCTTTTGTTTATTTTTTGTTGATTTGGTTGTCTTTTTAGTATAAAGACAGGTAGATAATTAAATATGTGTGTGTGTGTATGTACACACATACAAAGAAAACAAATATTTTCTTCCAGTCTGTGACTTGCCTTTTCAGAACAGACTTTGTTTTTTATTTTAATGAGGTTCGATTTATCATTGTTTTATATTTAGGGCTTTTTGTGGCTTTTCTAGGCAAATTTCATCCACTTCAAAGTTGCAAAAAATATTTTGTATTATTTTCCTACAAAATTTATGGTTTTAAGTTTTATATTGTGGTCTCAAAATAATGTTTGTGGATGTTGTGACGTTGAAAATGGCATGAAAACATTCATTTTATATTTCAATTTGAAGATGTTTCTGCTGCTGTTTTATTCTTTTAATGTGGTAAATTATCTGATTAATCACACTGATTATGTTTCCGAAATAAAGCCCATTTGGTCAATTTTTATTTTATTTTATTTCACTTTTGAGATGGAGTCACCCTCTGTTGCCTACACTGGAGTGCAGTGGCACAATCTCTGCTCACTGCAACCTCTGCCTCCCAGGTTCAAGCAGTTCTGGCTCGGCCTCCCGAGTAGATGGGACTATAGGCGTGTGACAGCACACCCAGCTAATTTTTGTATTTTTAGTGAAGATGGGGTTTCAGCAGGTTGACCAGACTGGTCTCAAACTCCTGACCTCAAATGATCTTCCCTCCTCTGCCTCGCAAAGTGCTGGGATTACAGGCGTGAGCCACCATGCCTCGACCATTTGGTCAATTTACTGTTCTGTTTATATGGTATTAGATTAATTTACTGATTAAAAATTTAGATTTGGCCGGGCACGGTGGCTCAAGCCTGTAATCCCAGCACTTTGGGAGGCCGAGGCGGGTGGATCACGAGGTCAAGAGATCGAGACCATCCTGGTCAACATGGTGAAACCTCGTCTCTACTAAAAATACAAAAAATTACCTGGGCATGGTGGTGCATGCCTGTAATCCCAGCTACTCAGGAGGCTGAGGCAGGAGAATTGCCTGAACCCAGGAGGCGGAGGTTGCGGTGAGCCGAGATCGCGCCATTGCACTCCAGCCTGGGTAACATGAGTGAAACTCCGTCTCAAAAAAAAAAAAAAAAAAGTTTAGATTTGATGTCTGTGTTCATGAAGATGGTGGTCTTTATAATGTCTTTGTCAGGTGGTTTTGGTAATAGGGTTATTTTAGCCCCATAAAATGAGTTGATAAATATTTCCTCTTCCACAATTCTCTAACATCATTTGGTGGAATTGGTTGATTTTTTTTTTGTTTTTTATTAAATGTTTGATAGAAATTGCAAGTGCAGGCCGGACACAATGGCTCACACCTGTAATCCCAGCATTTTGGGAGGCTGAGGCGAGTGGATCACCTGAGGTCAGGAATTGGAGACTAGCCTGACCAACATGGTGAAACCCCGTCTCTACTAAAAGTACAAAAATTAGCCTGACGTGGTAGCAGGTGCCTGTAATCCCAGCTACTTGGGAGGCTGAGGTAGGGGAATTGCTTGACCCTGAAAGGTGGAGGTTGCAGTGAGCTGAGATCATGCCACTGCACTCCAGCCTGGGCGACAAGAACGAGACTCAGTCTCAAAAAAAAAAGAAAGAAAAGAAAAAAAGAAATGGTAAGTGCAACCACCTGGTCCTGCAGTTTTTCTCTGTGGAAATGTTTTGAATTCTAAATTCAATTATTTTAATCTATACAGACTTCTCAGATTTTTAATGATTTTTTGAGTATTTTATTAAGATGAGTTTTTCAAAGAATTTGTTAATTTTATCTATTTTCAAATTTATTAAAAGAAACTTTTATAATATATTTTCAGTATTCTTGGTTATGCAGCAATTGCTCTTCTGTTACAGCTGATGTTAGGAATTTGTGTTTTCTCTCTTTCTTGCTAACTGCTCATCAATTTTATTATATTTTTCAAAAAATTGTTTGACGTCATTAATTTTCTTTATTGTTTACACATTTTCT
>NW_016107423.1:1936841-1966258 GCF_001604975.1 Cebus imitator | reverse complement strand
CCATGTTGACCAGGATGGTCTCAATCTCTTGACATCGTGATCCACCCACCTTGGCCTCCCAAAGTGCTGGGATTACAGGCGTGAGCCACTGCACCTGGCCTATTTATTTTTAATTTAATCTTACTCTAAGATTTTAAATGTGTGAAATATGTTAAGACAAGGTTTATCTTGGTGAATGCAGCATGCACTTTAAAAGAATGCATATTCTGCCTTGTTGGGTAAACTGCTCTTTGAATGTCAATTAGTTCTTGTGAGTTGATAGCATTTTTCAAATTTGCTATATTCCTATTTGTGTTTGTGTCTATTAGTTGTATAAATAACAGAAATAGGGATGTTAAAATCTCCAATTATGATCATGGATTTGATGAAGAACATAACCACACACTCTTTTTTTTTTTTTTTTTGAGACAGAGTTTCACTCTTGTTGCCCAGGCTGGAGTGTTAGTGGCACAATCTCAGTTCACTGCAACCACTGCTTCCCTGGTCCAAGAGATTTTCCCACCTCAGCCCCTTGAGTAGCTGAGGTGCTCACCACCACACCCAGCTAATTTTTGTACTTTTAGTAGAGACGAGGTTTCACCATGTTGGCCAGGCTGGTCTCAAATTCCTGAGCTGAGCTGATTGGCCCACCTCAGTCTCCCAAAGTGCTGGGATTATAGGCGTGAGCCATGGCACCCAGCCTCTAATGTATTTACATCTAATATTATTATTGACATGGTTGGGCTCAAATTTATTCTCTTATTGATTAGTTTTACATTTGTTCCATTTATTTTGTTTGTTTTTTACTCTTCTTACCCTCTTTCCTACCCTTTTTACACTACCTTTTTTTGTAAAATCAAATATTTTTAGTATTCTTTTAAAATTCTCTATTGGCTTTTTATCTACACCTATACTTTCAGCTAGCTGTCTTTTTAGTGGATGTTCTAAGAATTACAATAATATAGTCTTAACTTATCAAAAAAAGTACAACTAATTTAAAATTATGTTTATTAAAAGTAAAATCAATTATATTACTTAAGAAGCTATGACAAACATGGGGCTCAAACATGTTCCTTATCTCAATTTTCCCTGCTGTTCAATGATGGAAAAATGCATATTTTCTCTCCAGCTTTATAGTATACTAGAGAACAGAGCCTGTCTAGTTTGCAGTGTCTTTTATTAAAGAGAGTATTATTTTGTCTGGCAATTAAGTAAACTACTTGGAATCTTCTCTGTTCTGTCAAGCTCAGTTTGGTTCTTTGTTAGGGCTGTTTAAGTATAGTTTTGTCTTTAGTCCTAAGGTATGGCCCTTATCTGAGGTGTGGTCTTTGTTTACAGGTTGTGGTGCTTTTGGGGTCTAAACTAAATGCCCTAGATTCTCAGAGATGCTTGTCATACTGACTGTTCAGAAATCTGTCCAACTTTACATGGCTTCTGATATTTCATGGTCTATTTTTTCAGCCCTGAAGCAATCCCTTTCTTTAAGGACTCATGGAATTTTTTCCTCTGAATGAATAGTATATCCCTTGGCCAAGAATCTATAAAACACACATGCACAGATTCTTAAGAGTCCCAGCTCTTCTCAGAACCCACCTTTCCAGTACCCTGCCCTGAGAGTTCCAGATGCTTCTGCAGTTTTGAACTCTTAACTTAGCTTTCTCAGCTCAGCAAAAGCACTGTGCACTGCTTGGGCTCCATCTCCCTGCACTGCAGTTCAAAACATGCCCCAGCAAGAAGCTGGGACAAATATGGGGCTCATCTGACATTTCTTTGCCTCAGTTCTCCTGCCGTTCAATGGTGGAAAGATTCAATATTTTTCTCTCCAGTTTTATTATATGCCAGAGAGCAAATCTGGCAGCAGTAACTATATCATAGCTAGAAGGGGAAGTCTCACAATTTATTTAATTTGTATTCTCAATATCTGGTTTATGGTAAGCAAGCCATCAATGTGAGATACATGGTGCATGTATGAATGATGTATATACATTTGGATTAGTGAAGGGATGGGTAGAAGAAATTTATTAAGTCTTTTCTCACATTATTTTTTCTCCTTCGCACTTTTCACAGTCTAACATACTTTATATTTTACCCATTTTAAATTTTGTTTTGTGGTTCACTCCCACTTAAATGCAAGTTCCATGAGGACGTGACATTTTATTTGTTTTGTTCGTTGATTTATTCAATGCCTGGCATATAAAAAGTTGCTCAATAACTATTTGTTGTTAGAGTTGATCGATAGATTTTTCAGGATGATCTAGCATGCTATTACAGAGATATGATAATGAAGCAAAGTCTAACAAGTATGAAATCCATCAATGGATAGTTAATACTTTTATGTGAGAGTCGTTTTAAAGTATCCTATCATTTGATTAACAACTAGAATGTTCATTTCAGCAACAGTAATTCTTTTTCTATTCATCATTTACATATGTCAGGCTTTCTCTTGCCTTAGAAACCTTGCTGTTGCATCTTCACTTTTTGTGAGGATGGTTCTTTATATCATTTAAAACACAACTCCAATGTCTCCATTTCAGAGAGGTCTTCCCCAGCTAAAATAGGACCACCTGTGCCAAGTTTCTATCATAACACCATCCTTTAATTTCTCAAGAAAACATATTCCAGTCTAATTTATTTTAAGTTTACATATTCATCATTTTATCTGGCTTCCCAGGTGATAAGCTTTGTGAAAGCTGGAATTTCATGGAGACTCTTCAAGGTAAAGCCTAGCCCCTACCCCAGTGCTTGGTCCTCAGTGCACACTCAAAAATTTTCTGACCATAGAATTCTAAGATGGCCCCATGATCTCAACCACCTGCTGTTACTACTGTGATTATGTTATCCAACACGGCAAAGGCTCTTTGAAGATGTAATTAAGGTTACTAATCAGTTGGGTTAAAGAAAAACAACGATGATTTGGGTGAGCTGGCCTTAATTATTTGAGCCATTTCAAAGCAGATAATTTTCTCTGGCAGCACAGAAGAAAGTAAAAAGGATTCAAAATCCAAGAAGGATTTATTATGGTACAGTCTAAGTATAATGTTCCCTGTATATAACATTCTGTTTCTGTGCCCTTGATAGTAATATAAGGGCTAAGTCAAATGCCTCTTCAACTATTAAGTAGTCTCTGATATCACCTCTTTGCTTTGCCATTTACGTGCATGAGTTGCTTACCTACACGAGGAGGGAACCAGCCTATGAGTGCCTAATATACACTGTACATGGTGCCAGGCACTATTATCTCATTTAGTCATCACAACAGCCTTGTAATATGATTGAGTCCACTGATGGTCACAAACTACGTGATCAAACTGTGATTCAGCCCCAGGCAGTTTAAATTATTTTTAAAAAGTAAAACCAAAATAAAACAAAGCCCAGGAAAAAGAAGATAAACTAAGAATAAAAGCACTCAATGCTTATAGTTCAATTTTGAACCATGCTAATGGCACTAACAACATTGGGTGGTGGTCCACCTATTGACAGATGTGCCCTATCCTCACATCTGGCTTCACAGTTCCTTTGGGACACTTACTTCGTACACAAGTCCCCTTGTGTGGTCCATTTTACTTTTCACTCAGGTCTCAAAAGAAACATTATTTCCTCCAGGAAGCTTTTCCTGACCTGTCCTTTTTCTCAGACCTATGTCCTCTTGTTATGGATTCTGATTCAATTAAAATAAATAATATTTTTCTGGTAGGTATTTTATGATTTATTAATGCCCAGGTAATTACTTAATTACTACAGCATAAATTTAAGGGCAGAGCCTATATATATCTTTATCTTTTTCAGAAGTATGTCTTCAGAGCCTAACCCTGTGTGGCTTGTGGTAGGCACAATATAAATACTTAAAGAGAATGAACAAATACCCAAGTGCCTAAGACAGTGTTTGCCAGGGATAGCACACTTTTCCCATGCCTGGTCTCCACCATGGCTGAAAATATTTTCTCCTTGGTGACTGAATAGATGGATGGATAAATGGATAGATGGATAATTCTCCCAGTCTAGATTTCTGAAATTCACATTCGAAGAATGAAAAATATGGGGAAGAACAGAATTTCTCTATTGTCTATTATCCTTTCCTTGCTGACTACTAAAACCACCATCACAATACTGTCCCTAGAGATCTCACTTTAGGTGAGGCTGCTAGAGAGGGTCTTTCTTTCTTGCCTAATTTTTTTCCCTTCTCTTCCCTTCCCTTCCCTGTTCCCCTTCCCTTCTTCCTTTCTTCCCTTTCTCCTCTCCTTTCCCTCTCCTCCCCTTTCCCTTCTCCCTCTCCCCTCACCTCCCTTTTCCCCTCCCCTTCTTTCTTCCTCCTCTCCTCTCCTCCTCCTTCTCCTCCTTCTCCTCCTTGTTCTTCTTGTTCTTCTTCTCCTTCTTCTTCCTTTCTGTCTCTCTCTTCCTGTCTTCCTGTCTCCGTCTTTCTCTTTCTTAAGCAAATCTAATTCTGTCAAGAAACGTGTCTTTAATATGATTGGCCTAGCTTCCTCAACAAAACTAGCAAATGTTAAGTAATGCAACACAACATAATACAAACGATACAAATAATGATGGCATGGCATTCTCAACATCAAGCTGATTCATTTAAGGACTGGCAACATCGAGCATTATTCCAAAGAAATTAAACACTTGGAGATACTATAGATATACAATTAGTATTAATTAGTCTAAATAGTACTTCCAGACCTTGAGTAATTTATTTTCCCACATAGTTATTTCCATCTGAGGTTAAACATAAGCCACGCTGAAAGGTTTCTTTGTTTGGGTGCAGAGCGATGCTGTTGGAAAGGAACCTGGATGTCATGGTGATATCTCTAACACTGGATTTGCACAGCACTATGTTTTGCAGAAGCTTAATTGTGTTGTTGTTTTAAAGAGAGATTTGCGCCAAAGATCTGGCATGCTGCAGAGGATGCCAGATGGTTAGCCTGGAAAGTTTCTTTTCGGCAACAGGTGAAATGTTTAATCTCACTATCCAGCCCAAGGCACAACCCAGTTCTTTCTTAGCTCCGTGCTATTCTGGGAGCCAGTTCTCAGCAGATAAGTACTTTTCCAACAATGGAAAATACACTTTTTTGTAAATCGGTGGTGCCAAGCACATAGTAAGCACTCAGAGATAATGCTTATGGATCTTTAAGTTTAAAACTCCATATGTCCAGCCCAGTTTTCCCCTGAGTATCAGCAACCAGCTGTCCACACTCAGCATCTCCTCTTGTACTTCTGCTACTTACGAGCCAAAGCAGAACCATGGCTTCTGCCCATAAGCCCCAAACCTTGCCCTAGGCCAAATCGACTCCCACCCTCAAGTCCCCCCATCTCTGTAAATGACACCACCACCCACTAAATTGCTTCAGACAAAAACACAGGGGTTTCTGTGGATTGCTTTTGTTCCCTGACATCCCACTTAAATTTATTAGTAAGTTCTGTTGACTCTACCTCCAGAATATATCTCTAACCCTATTCTCTTATTGATGCAATTGTTGTTCAAGTTATCATCCTCCCTCTCCTAATTGGCCTGTTTCCTTCTATTCTTGTCCTTTAAAGTCCACTGTGCATCTGGCAGCCTGGGTGAGCCCTACCATGTCAACCCTGGCCTCTTTCATTCCCTTGACAGTTTCCGAAAACATTTCGAATGAAATCTTACTGGTTGGTCCTGTGTGTGTGATTGGTGCCTGCCCAATGAGAACCCTATTTTCCCTCCCTCTTGCACTCACTCACCACTCTTCAGCCCCATGGCCTTGTCTTTGACCCTCCAGCAGACTGAACGAGCACCAGGCTCAAGGGCTTGGTGATTGTTGGCCTTGCTGTTTGAAATGTATATCTCGTAGATCTATTTGGGAGCTTCTCACAGGTCAACCACCACCTCCTCCTTGGCTCTCAATCACATTACCCTGTTTTATTTTTTTCATGGCACTCAATTATATCTAAAATTATTATTTGCTCACATGTATGTGTTGCCTGTGTCCCCCACTAATACAGAAGCTTCTTGAGCTCCAAGACCTTGCCAGTCAGTACAGCACCCCTGACATACAGAAGTATGGACACAGCATCCACGCTCAGTGAACACCTGTTGCCCACTGGCTGGCTGAAAATGCAAGTAGGGTCAACATCAGTCTCAAAGGGACCAGATACTTTTCTGGGTCCTGAGATTCTAAAACTTTTACATAGCAATATTTGGTTGCAATCAATCACAGACAGTAGGAAAGAATCTAATTTCAATTTTCCAAGAAACACACACACACACACACACACACACACACACACACATACACACACACACACACGTACACACAACGGAGAATGAATTCATAGAGATACGGTCCATTTAGGTAGCCTTTGGTTCTTGCTGGAGCATTGGATCTCTGATTTTCAAGCTGAGACGGTTGCTGAGGACTCCACCTCCGGAAGCTGGAGCACCAGGCATCCATCCAAGTGCTCCTCTTCAGCCAGAGCAGCTCTGCTTTAATCTGCTTTAATTTTAAAAAATATAATTGGCTTCCACAAAAGAGGAATGTGAAAGCTAGGATCTCTCCACTGAAGAAGAATACAACTATGTTCATGTGCATTTAGAAGTCCCCCTCTGAACACCCTAAAACAGAGCTGAGATGTGCTTCTTATAATTTCATGCTTCTCCCCTGCCTTTTGCTCCCACTATTGCTGCCTGGGTTGAGATCCCCACACCTACACTTTTGGCCCTAAGAGGACCTGGAAGGTCTTCTGTGCCCTTTACCATCCCGTCTAATAATCCCTTTCTCACCCTGCTGCTGCTAAATTAACATTTATCCACCATCTCCATTGAAATCACTTTATGCTCAAAGCCTGTCCTGTCAGGACCTTCATTGTCTTACTTCTTCAAGAGCTTGACAGCCTGCAAGCCTCGAGACCAGCCCACAAGCTTTCAGAGCAATGGTGCTTGGTTATTCACTGGACATTCACCAAGGTCTGACTTTCTCCTTTCTAGGTGCATCGCTGAGCCAGGCCATTCCTGCTGCCATTTGCCCTCCCTCTGCGATTCACCAGTTTCAACCCCAACTCTTCTCCCTTCCATTTCCCCATTCCTCACTCCACCTTACTGCACTCTCAGGGAGAGCTTCTCCCTCTAATTCTGTGCCCACAACTTTGTCTGCACTACTAAAGTGACACTTATCACACTACTTTGCTCTGTGGACTATAGCTTCAGCCTGTACTCATGGGGAAAGATAAGATTTAGAGCAGAGTTCAGGTCTCAACTCATTACTGTGTAATCTTAGACTCACCCTTTCTGAGCCTTATTCACTTAACCTATAAAATAGATGTAATAATGTCTCCCTCTCAAAGCTGTGGTAGGTGTGATATAATATATGTGAAAACCATTTGGAAACTACAAATGCAAAGTATTTTTATTCCTCTTGGCTGCTTGAAGGCAGGAACCATCCTATTCATTTTTGACCTAATCCCCATCTCCAGTGCATGCCAGGATCTAGCAGAGCACATTCATTTCAGTATAGTTCTGAGAAAAAGAGAGAGGACCCATTCCAACTCAAACTTAATACTGCAATTTGAACTTTAAAGTTGCTCAAAAGAGTTCTTTCTGATCTAAAGAGGAAAAAATGACTGGAAGATGAGCCTTTAGGTGACTTCTTAACTATTTTTACTTGCATAATTATTTGTTGGGGGGTGGGAGGGTGGGGAGCTAGATGAACCTTTGATAGGACATCTGTGAAGTTAGAACAGTCCTGGGTCTTTTGTGTACTCTGAGCAGTCCACACCACAGGAGTTTTCCATTTGCTGATATTTTCTGCAACACGTTAAACAGATGTCTACTCCATTCTAAATTCGCATGGGGCCAAGGAGCCCTTTGAGAGAGAGCTTCAGTGAGACATTGGGTTGACATGTACAGGTCTGTCTGATAGTTAGGGTGAATGGGTATATTCCCAGAAGGCGGACAGACAGGGGAAAAAGAAAACAGCCTCCCTGAAGTGATCCTTCATAGAGAAGTCTTGAAGGATGATGTGGTTTTTGCAACAAGGTGTGGATGAGGCAGGGAGTAGGGGCTTCCAGGAGGCTGTGCCCCTCCCTGGCTTTCTTTCCCATCTTGAGTGTGGATCACCATGTCTGATGATCGGATAGGTCAGGTCATGCCCTAAACAAAGGCATACACATATCGGAAGGCATTATTCACGTTGTAGGTTTGTGCACATTTTCTTTGCAATTTTCCGCCAAAGGAAAGTCAAATGTCTTAAGGACTTGCCTAATTCTTACAAGGCACTGTTGGAAAGTCACATGTCTTAAGGAAAGGGCGACTTTCCTAATTTTTACCAAGGCACTGTTTAGGGTAGGGGAGGCCCTGGCAGGGACCCTTGGAAGAAGAGGGCTGTTTATAGTGGAAAGAACTATGACATTAGGAACCTAATGGTTCTACTTTAGTTCTGTATCTTAGTCATTTTAGCCTCTTAGAACCAAACACAGCGCCTGGTACATATTTATTCAATAAATTGGATTGATTGATGCCTATGGGTTTTTAAAGTTTTATCCAGGAGGCATCATAGATCTCAGGATGTTCCTCATTCCTTTTGTGTTCTCTTCCCAGACTTGGGATTTTGTCACAAGGAGATAATATTTTCAGCAAAAAATATAAAGTTTCCCTCAAGACACAAATTAGAAAATATGATGGTGGGATACCCCCGGAGGAAGCCATCCTTCCAGGCCCAGGTTTTCCCACCCTGTCTCCATTTCCAACTTATCATAAGTACTTTCCTGCCCCCTAAAATGCAGGACACTAATCAAGTCAGTTAAGAAGTTTTTATTTCAAGCCTGCTGGGCTTTACAAAGGACTGCATTTAACTCTGGGCATGGATTCAAAGTCCTTTTGAATAAATGACCTGCTTGTCTAGCTGTCAAAATGCAGACCTCAACTGGCACTCTTAACTATAGCCCTGATTCAAGTTTACGTGCCAGGAACGGAACTTCTGCTTTTCAAATTCAACAAGGTCTTCAGACCATGGCTGCCTTGCACAATATGGACCTGCTATTAGAGCAACTAAGGGTATTTATGGTTTATTCAAATAATGTAGTGCAAAGAATAGGAGGTTTGAAAGTCTGGCGAGGAATAGAGGAATTGACTTCCATAAATCTAGGGCCCTAAAAATACCTTTTTTGTTCAAGTGTTGGAAAGGATTTAGTCGACCTTTTTGCTTCATTGGCATTTCTTTACGTTTTCCTGGTAACCAGAGACAAGTTGCACAATCGGTGTGGCATTTGGCTCCTGATTCGGGGGAGAGGGAGCTCTTTCTGCTATTTCAGCAGGCCCAGCACAGTGGAGCGCGGAGCATTCAGCACTGGGGGCGCCTGCCAGCAGCAGGCCCTGCCAAACCAAACAGGAATCAGCATGGACAAAGGGAAGATTATGTGGTGGGAAAAGGATACCCCGAATTAAGGCAGGAAAGCCACGTCAATTATATTTGGAAGCGGTGTCTTTCCTGCGGGTTACAAAGCCATCTCCCTAAGAGCTCTGAGGATGCTACCTTTTCACCAAAAGCTCACCCACAAAAGGTCAGTGGGTGGAGTTCAGGCAAAACGCTTTTTCTCTTATGACTTTCTGTGGGTCTTGATTTCTTGCCACAAGTCTTTCTGCCACCACTGTGCCCTTCCATGCACGCTAGTCACAGCAGGAGGAGGACGGGAGCGCGCGCCAGGAGCGGATTTCGGGGGCATGAGCAGGCGACCCTGGCAGGGGGCTCTCCGTGCAGTGGGCTGGGAGTGCTGAGCACTGCGTCCCTGCTTCCGTCCTGACCTCAGCGGAAGAAAAATAAAAACAAAACAAAACCCAAACCAACAAAACACCTGGTATTTCCTGGCCACCAGCCTCAGTGAGTGCTCCCACGGGATAAGCTCTTACTGACTCCTCCTGGTGGCCTCAGTCTGACCGCTGCACGGTCGGTCACTGTTGGGAGTCGAAGGCAAAGCTGCTGGGCTCACTTCCGGCATACCCAGGCTGGGCCAAGTCCCCTGGGAACACGGGGCGGGGGGGGGGGGGGGGCTCCACGCAGGCACAGAAGAAGCTCGAGGCTGGGAGAACTGGCAAGGCCACCTGCGATGCTGTGCCCAGAGAATCCATGATTCTTCACTTCCCGTGTCTCCTTTTTCAAAATGCAAAATAAAATGAGGGATTTTGGTTTTAACAATGAAAGTACAACAAATATATAATCACCAAGATATTTAGATGAAAACAGACTTTTTTTTTCTCTGTGAAAAAATAAGACTTTGAAGATACAGTAGGGCCCCACCTTCATCCCTCTCCTCCCCAGAGTGAACCTGCTTAAATTTGTCTGTATTGTTCCCACACGTTTTTTTCCTACTTTTTCCTTGCATGGTTTTATTTAAATATGATCTTGCATCATTTTAAAATTTATGTAAATCATATCCTTTAAATATCTTTTTACAATTTATATTTTGCACATAACCTGCCACTTTAGGAATTTGTCATTGTGAATGTTAGTAAATCTAGCTTTAAGATTGCTGATTTGATGGTTTCAAGTGGTACTTGGCTGTTTAAATTTTCAGTTCCCTGAGAACTAGTAAGGTTGAGCATATTTCCTTATGCTGTTGTCCATTTGAGCTTCTTGCTTTTTAAACTGCCTATTTATGTACGTTGCAACATTTCTGTTGTGTTATTGTAGGGTTTTAAAAATACATTTGAAATTTACATGTGGTTTCTATAAGTTTTCCAGTATATGACTTTCCTTTTCACTTTGTTTATGGTGTCTTTTAAATTTTAATATAGTTAAAATTTAGTTTTCGGTGTAGCTAAATGTATTAATCTTTCATCCTTTTTTAGTTCTATAAAGATTCCTCTATGCTTTACTTTAAGATTTTTTTTTTTTTTTTAAATTTCAGTCTTTAAGCCTGACTCTGGGAATGTGAGTTTGTGTATCATGAAATAGGGATTAAACTTTTTTCGGGTATGTAATGAACTGTTCTACACTATCTGTTGAAGAGTCTACCTTATCACCACTGATTTATGATACTACTTGTCATATTCTGTTTTCATATTTTGTGGGCTGATTTCTAAGTTTGCTCATTGATTTATTTGTCTATCTCTGAATCAGTTCTATGCTTTCACAATCATAAAATTTTATAAAGTCTTATTATAATAAAATATGTATTTTCGCCTTATTTTCCCTCTTCTTATTTTTCTTTCTTCTAGATTTTCTTGGCACTTACTGGCCATTTACTCTTTCATAACATTTCAGAATCAGCTTGTCCAGATCCTTAAAAATTCCTATTGAGAATATGACTGAAATTATATTAAATTTATAAAGTAGTTTTGGAAGAATTGGCATCTTTATGATATTGAGGCTTTCCATCATGGAAACAATGTATCTCTCTATTAATAAGTTCTTCTTGCATGTGTTTTAAAAATGTTTTTTTGGGCTGGGCACAGTGGCTTGCTCTGGTAGTCCCAGTACTTTGGGAGGCCAAGGCAGAAAGATACCTTGAGGCCTGGAGTTCCAGACCAGCCTGAGCAACATAGCCAGACCCCATCTGTACAAAAAAACATAAAAATAAAGGGTAGGGTGGCACACACATGTAGTCCCAGCTATTCCAAAGGCTGAGGTGGGAGAATCACTTGAGGCGCGGAGTTTGAGGCTCCCAAGGGCTAGGATTGTGCCATTGCACTCCAGCCTGGGTGACAAAGTGAGACTCTATCTTTCAAAAAAAGTTTTCTTTAGAAGTATTGGACATTTTCATTACTTTTTTTTTTCTGGGCAGCTTTTAGATTTTATTATTAACATAAATTGTATCTTTTAAAATTATATTGTCTGATTATTTATTGCTTAGTTATGATAATGAAAAAGTAATATTTTATATTATATCTTGTATCTAAATACAATCCAACATTTTTAATTTGTTCTAATAGTTTGAATAAATTCTAGGATTAACTGTGTGGACAATAATATCAAGAATGAATGTTTCCTTCTTCCTTTCTAATCATTGTAATTTTTTATCCTCTCCTACTTCCAATCTGCACAGTCAGTAAAGAAACAATGGGTTGGGCTCCGTGGTTCATGTCTGTAATCCCAGCACTTTGGGAGGTCTAGGTGGGTGGATGGAGACCATCCTAGCTAACAAAGTGAAGTCCTGTCTCTACTAAAAATACAAACAATTATTTGGGCATGGTGGTGTGTACCTGTAGTCCCAGCTACTCAGGAGGCTGAGGCAGAAGAATCGCTTGAACCCGGGAGGTGGAGGTTGCAGTGAGCCGAGATCGAGCCACTGATCTCCAGCTTGGGCAACAGAGCAAGAAAAAATGATGGCTGACAAACTAACTCATTCATGATTTTAAAGACCATGTTTTTGTTTTGTTTTTTTTTATTATTATTTTTATTATTAGTGTATTCTGTAACTTCAGTGCTTTAAAATTAAAAATCAAAATCAATGAAGAATTTCACATATATTTCGACACTTAAAAATGTGTAAATCAGTTGTAGGAGGCAAAAAAAAAAAAATGGTCCCTAAATATCCACTTTGTAATCCCTGGAACCTATGAAATGCTGGGTCACATGACAAAAGGAATTAAGGTAGCAGAATGAATTAAGGCTGCTAATGAGCTGTCCTTAAATAAAGAGATTAACCTGGATTATCCAGGTGCACCCAGGGTAAACAAAAGGGTCCTAAAATGTCTGGGAGAAAGGCAGAAGAAGCTGGCTGAATGATGCAATGTACCAAGGAGTGAGAAGCTTGAAAAGATAAAAAGTGAATTCTCCCTGGAGCCTCCAGAAAGGAGCACAGCTCTGCCATCACCTGGATTTCAGCCCAGTAACACTTGTGTTGGAATTTTGATCTATAGAACTATAACACATGTGTGTTATTTTAAGCCACTACATTTGTGGTAATTTTTTACAGCAGCAACAGAAAACTAATACACCAATGGAAATTAAAAACTATATGAAATAATAATGTTACATATCAACGCTTTTGAGATTCTGTTAAGGCAGTAATTATACAAAGTAGACAGTCTTAAGATGCCCATATTGAAAAAAATTAAAGATAATAAAGTATACTACATAAGAAGTTCGATTAATAACAGAGTAAATATAAAAAAGGGAGGAAATAATAGAAAAGCAGCAATTAATGCAATAGTGAAAATAAAACTAATATTATTTTTGAGAACTTATTCTGAGAACTATTCTAAATGTTTTATGCATATTAACCCATTTCTTTCTTACAATAACCTTATATGTAGGTATTATTATTGTCTTTTTTCAGTTGAGGCATCTGAGGCATGAAGAGATTAAGTAACTTGCTCAGCTAGTAAGTAGAGAAATTGGGGTTCAAACCCATACACCAGACTCTAGAGTCCATGTTCTTAACAACCACATTCATCATCCAACTAAACAAAAATGCAATAAAGAGAATCGACATCCCAAATTCATTTCTTTCAAGAGACTAGTGAAATAGAACTATGGCCTGACATATCCAGAAAAACAGTGGAAATAATATTACAATTGATAACATAACCATATCAGTAGGAATGTTTAATATGCAAATATCATCCACAGTACTCTATTAAGAGATTTGAAAACTTTGACAAGCACAGTGCTTTGAATAGCGCTTTTCCTAGAACAGTGCTATTCAAAGTGGGGTCAGCTGACTGATCTGCAATTATTTTTTGTCACTCTGCCTTGAAGTAAGTACAGAAATTGAGAGTGAGTGCTTAAAACCTGTTAAAGCATTTTTTTTGTTACCATGCTGCAGCATCCAAGCATATGATTTTGTATTTTACAAAAGTGTTAGTCTTTAATAAATTTGGAAGCTCTGTCTTAGAAAACTGTAACTTAAAATGGACTCAAGAAGTAGTAAATAAAAAATAAAACAAGGCTGGATGCAGTGACTCATGCCTGTAGTTCCATCACTTTAGGAGGCTGAGACAGGAGGATTGCTTGAGCCCGGGAGTTTGAGAGCAGCCTGGGCAACATACTGTCTGGATAAAATTTCTTTTTTTCTTTTTTTTTTTTTTTTTGAAACAGAATCTGGCTCTGTCACCCAGGCTGGAATGCTGTGGTACTGTCATGGCTCATTGCAACTTCAAACTCCTGAGCTCAAGCCATCCTTCGACCTCAGGCTCCCAAGTAGTTGGGACTACAGGCTCATACCACCACACCCAGCTAAGTTTTTAATGTTTGATAGAGATAGGGTCTCACTGTGTTGCCCAGGCTTGTCTCAAAATTCTGGACTCAAACAATCCTCCCTCCGTGGCCTCCCAGAGTGCTTGGATTACAGGTGGGAGCCACAACACCCAGTCAAATTTGGTATGTCTTTGTGCAAAGATCTGTGAGTAGAAAACTCTTCATATTTTTGTCTGAACATGTCTATATTTTAACCGTACTCATAGTTATTGTTTAGTTAAATATAGAAGTCTAGCTTTGTAGACACCTTCTTTTAGCATTCTTTTTTTTTCAAAGTCTCTCTGTATACCCCAGGCTGGAGTGCAGTGGCACAATCTTGGATTGCTGCAACTTCTGTGTCCAGGTTCAAGCGATTCTCCTGCCTCAGCTTCCCACATAGCTGAGATTACAGGCACACACCATCACGCCCAGTTAATTTTCGTATTTTTAGTAAAGACAGGGTTTTTCTACATTGTCCAGGCTGTTCTTGAACTCCCGATCTCAGGTGATCTGCCCGCCTTGGCCTCCCGCTGGAATTACAGGCATGAGCCACTGTATCTGGCCTCTTTTAGCATTTTTAAGTTATTCTATTCTTTTCTAGCCTCCAGTATTGCTTTGGAGAAGTTTGCTATTGATAAAATATTTGTTCTTTTTTCCCCTAAGATCTTCTCCTTGTCTTTGGTGTTCTATAATGTCACTGTCATGTATCTAGGTGCAAACTTCTTTTTATTATGCTTGGTATTCATCGTATTACAGGAATCTGAAGATTTACAAATTTCACAAATTTTAGAAATTTCTACTTCTCAGATCCCTATCATTTCTTTCTGACTTTTCAGTTAGACATGTATTGCTGATTTTCATTCTACCCTCCACATTTCCTAACCACTTTGTTTCTTGGTAGTCAATTCTGCATAATTTTCTTAGACCTATTTTGCCATTCACAAATTCTTGCTTCAGTTCTGACTTTGTTAATCTGTCAATTTAATTTTTAATATAATGATTCCTTTTTATTTCTCAACATTTTACTTGGCTTTTTTATCTACATATTTTAATCTACTTAGTTGTAAGAGTGCTTTATTATTTCTTTGGGTTTTTTTTTAAGTTTAATCCTTTAAAAATTATTTTCTAATCTGCCAGAATGTTATATTATCTGGAATTTTAGGAACTCTAAATGTGCTATTGCTTTGTCTTCTAACCTTTTCTACTGGTGGATTTTTTTCTTCCTAAAGGTTTTGAAATTAGGATTGTGAGATCACATAGCACACGTGGGTCTGATTCTAAAATAACTTCTGTGAGATTTTAACTGTGGGAATTCAGGGCAAAATTTTTTTAACTTTTTTTCAAAAATGTATTTGCTTCTGCTTCCAAAATGTACTCTTTTAGATTTATCACTTGACTTGTGTCATTTTTTTTTTAATTAATTGACTAGGTTAGGGGAGAGTTCCTGATATTTAGAAAGCATCAGTTTGTTCTCTAAATCCATAAGGCCCATACTTATGAATTCTCACAGTAGAATTTTCATGCTTCTACGTGGAACCTACCCATGAAGAGATAAATCTCCTTGTTTTCACCCTGTGCTGAGTGTTTCTGGCTTATCGTTTTGTTGTGTGTGTAGCCCTCATAAGTCCCAGCTTTATGTAAATCAGGAGTTAGGAGCTTGTTCAGTTCCAGCCTTTTGTTACCAAAACACCAGGGGTTTGGTCTGGGTCCGGCTGCTTGCCACACAGACAGCCAATGACTGAGACAACGAGTATTGCCAAAGAAGAAAGCTTTAATTGTGTGCTACAATGAAAGAAATGACACTGACACCTCAAATCCATCTCCCTCATGGCTAAAACTTGGAGTTTATGCAGGGAAGAAATGCAACAACATGTAAAAAAAAAAAAAAAAAAAAAACGCAACTAGGGAAGGGTAAGGAAGTAATCATGATGAATGAGAGGTCCAGTATCTCATTGTCTGGATGTGGTCATATGGTGAATTTTGCTTGTTTGATACTCTGAGAGGCCCAAGGGATCCTTTTCTGAGGAAGGTACTCATAAAAAAGTATAAGTTTCAAGCTTTAAGACCAGAGGGTCAATTTCTATGTTTATCCAAAAACTACTGTCTGTGGCAGTGGTCCCAACCTTTTTGGCACCAGGGACTTGTTTCGTGGAATACAATTTTTCCACAGCCAGGGGTTGGGGGATCATTGGGGATGGTTTCAGGATAAAACTGTTTTGCCTCATCAGGCATTAGTTAGATTCTGATAAGGAGCACACAACCTCGATCCCCAACATGTGCAGTTCACAATAGGGTTCATGCTCCTATTAGAATCTAATGGCACTGCTGCTTTGGCAGGAGGTAGAGCTCAGGCAGTGATGCTTCCTTACCTGCTGCTCACTTCCTGCTCTGCCACCTGGTCCATGGCCCTGGGTTTGGGGACCCCTGGTCTATGGGACTGTTGGGTGGGCTTCACCTCCATCTTGAATATGTCTCAACTGCTGTCCTTAAATTCACATTGACACCTGCGTTGGGTTAATAAACTGTCCCCCCGCCACCTTCTTAAGCAAAATCAGGTCATATCTATGTGCTGTGGCTTTTCCTGCTTTGCTCTTGAACCTTTCTCTTTCAGTCTTCTGAGCTCCACTAGGCATTTTTAAAATGCTTAAAAACATTTCTAGGTGTTTGCCACAGGAGGTGGTTCAGATTCTATCATCCCCAGTATTGCTGAGCCAAATCCTCCTATTCTCAGGAACAAGTTCTCAAACATGCACAGCCACAGTAGAAAAAAGTTTTTTCCATCTGAATGCTTAAATAAATTCATCCTTTCTGAATGGAACTTGGGGAAAGTGCTGTCAGTAGTTAACTAAAGATTTCAACATCCTCAGGGAAATATCCAAGGGCCAACAGTCTTGGGCCCACTGCAACACAGCCGTCCAAGGTCCGCTGTCCTTCACAGCTCCAGGCACAGAGCCGAGCCAGGGAGCTCTGGAACATGGTGAAAGGAAGAACCAGGTAGGCATGGTGAGGAATAGCAGCAAGTGTGGGGTAATGGAAAGAGGTCTGGAGTCAGAACATTCAAGTTTAATCCCAGTCTTGGTGTTTGTGAACTGGATAACTTTGGGCAAATCACTTCACAGAGATTCAGCTTTCTTTTGTGTTAGATTAGGTCAAAGCTTTTCAAATACTCCCTCCCATGAAGCATTTTCTTCAAAGAAAGCCTAACATTAAAGCAGATCAAAGTGGAATTGCTCTGCTTGAAGTGGGGAGCAGTATTGGCCCCTGCCTCCCACCCTCTCCTACCCCAGGAAACCCCTGAGGCACTTCCTCTAAGCCCCCAGGGCTAGCATAGTTTGACACTACCAGGTTCATCTTGTAAGGGTTTGATGTGAACGTTATTTGAGTTGGGATCAAGCAAAACAGCCAATAAAGAGTCAGTGAAAGTGATTGCATTAAAATATTGTTTCTATGAGGACTAAAAAGTGCCTTCTGGGTTTCCTAGCAACAGAAATCAAGGTCTGCTGGCCACAGCAGAAAAAAAACCATTTTGTGAAACCTGGGGAAAAAAAAGGTTGAATTTAACCCTTTCCTCTATTGTGATGCAACAATGGAAATGATCATAGGGCAGCCACGTTTTAGCCCTTCCATCTCAAATCTTCTACCCTGTGAACTGCACATGTCATCACCAGCCAAAAGACAAGACCAGTAGAATTCTTGTTATTGAAAGATGAAAATAACATTTTCCCTTGTTTTATCCAAGTTTTTCTTGAGAAAGGAAAGGGGCGAGAGGAGAGAAGTAACATGAGCACTTTTCCCTTTCATACCGTAGTATGTAGGAGAAGATATGCAAACACAAGTTTCAGTATCCTCTTGGTCTCTTTATTCTTCTTTAAAATGAGCATTATCTCCTGAATTTACAGATTAGAAAAATTTATTCAGAACTTAATAGCTCATCTACAGTCACACACATATGAAATGGCAGAGAAAGGATAAATGAGACTTTTTTTAAAAAAGCTGATTTGTAATTTTTATGAGGGTATTGACATACAGTGTTTTTAGTAAAAAGTGTATATTCCTTTTCTTATTTTTCCCCTACTTTTTACTTTGAAAAAATTTGAGCCTGCAGAAATATTAGCAGATGGAATTGAAATACCATATACCTTTCACCAAGATTCACAAATCAACATTTCACCCATTTGCTTTCCATGTATATGTATGTATTTGTGTTTCTGTGTGTACATACACATGTATCTAAAACAGACAGACATATGTTTATGCTGGACTGTGTAGTTACTTAAGAGTTAACACTTTCTTCTATGTAACCAAAATACCATTAACTATTCATAAGAATTAAATACATTGATTATCATTTTACACAGGCTATATTTAATTTTTTTGTCTTAATATTATCTTTTATAAATTTTAAAAATCTTGGGTCAAATCAAGATTTGCACTTTGCTTTTGTTGTTGTTGTTAGTCTGCTTGATCACTTTATCAGGATCAGTATTCTCCCTATCCTGTTTCTCATAACATTCACTTTTTCTGAATCCAGATCAATGTCTTGAAGAATGTTCCACATTCTTCATAATTTGATGGAGGTTATGGTTTTTAGCAAGAAAACTATGTAGTTGATATTGAGTGCTTATTGCATCCCATCAGGTGGGAAATGAAGTCAGATGGGTTCCCTGTGGGTGAGAGCAAATTTGATCATGTAGTTTTAAGATGGTGAGTGCCAGATCTCTTTGGTATAAAGGGGTGTTTTCTATTCGTAATTCGTAAGTAACGTGCATTGAGGAACTTTGTGACTATGTGAACAGTTTCACAACAACATTTCAGCCAATGGTTGTAATCCATCATTGATCTTAATCTTGCCTGAATCATTTATTCATACTGAGAAGTATAACATGGGAATTTGATTTAGTTATATCAATTCATTCCACATTTATTAGTTGGCATTATGTTTATAAAGAAGTCTTTTCTCTGTCTCTCCCTCTCACTCTCTCTCATAGAGCTAGTTCAGTAGTCACTGTAATCTCTTTAAATTTTGCTGCTTTTGACCTAAATTTCTCCTTAAAAAGGCCTTCTGGTGGAAAATATTTGCTGTTGGCAAGCACAGTAATTTAGGCTCATTTGTCCAAGGTGCCTTCCAGAAGCTTAATGAGAAGCGGGATACAGGCAATTCACTTCAAAGCTCCTAGGAATGAAGTTTTCTTTTATTAATAAGGAAATTGATAAATAATGTTATTAAGTAACTGATGAAAACAGAAAAGTGTTAATAAAATAAATAAAAGGGTAGAGATTGTTTTTAAGGTGTTACTGAGATCCTCAAACTGTTCATTTGATTTCAGGTTAAGAGTTTCAGATGCTCTTTGGAAGCCTCTAATTTCCATATAGGAATGTAGTGCCAGTGTTAGAAGTATAATTAGTGCAAAGGGAATTCATGGAACACTTGAAAAGTCTTAAGGCTGGGATGTAAGGTTTCTTTACTTACTGCTTTCAGATAAACTAATGAGGGCAGAAATAACCTTAGTTTGCATTAGGATGCCTGAAATAAAACCCAGCACAATATGATATGGTTGGGGCTGTTTCTCAAGGAAGTTTGGAAGAGAAACTAACTGCAGGATAATTTTTTTTTAATTAAAACTCTCACAATTGAAATTCCCTCCTTGTAGATATCACTCCAAAAAGTTTCTTACATCATGGCAAACCATGAATATTTCTTAGTGCCTTATAAAGGAATGAAAGCTCTTGATATGCAGATTTCTTTTGAACATAAATTTTTTAGGAAATACGGAGAGCCTACTGCCTTCTTGGCATGAATTTACAAGTTAGTGATTCAAAGATGAAAAATGCCCGGCTCCCACCCCATGGCATCTCCAGAATTTCTGTTTAGAAGTTTAGGGATGGTAATTTAGAAGCTAAGGGATTTGTCATGAAGCTGTGTTTGCATTTCAAGTGAAATTATTTTTAGGAAGATTATATGTTACAGATTAATTAAAAAATCAGCAAAGTTTTCTGAAGATGACTTTGCTCATATTTTGCATAAAACTAAGCAAATATCAGTTGTGTTAAATCAAAATGGTAGTTACTGATGGAAATTATGAAAATGCTAAAACTTTTTCTCCTACATTGTATTATACCATACTGTTTCTATACTTGTAAATCTTGGTCTAAATAGGCATGATAGATGCATAAACAAGTAATTGTAATACAGTGTTTAATGGGAAAGATGAATTTAAAATGAGACATTTAGCACCCAAATAGGGCTAAAATCACTCATTTGAGTTACAGCCTAAGAGCACAACCATGAGATTTTTCCCTTCAGAGGCAGTTGAGAACAGTTTGATCCAGAATTTGATACTGTTTTTTTTATCCTCAAATTGAATGTTCCTGGAGAACATTCACAGCCACCAAACCAGACTGATCTTACTGTGCAGTAGCTCTAGGGAGGACTAAGTTCAAAGGGAGTCACGAGTCAATTATAGGATTTCAGATCTCTAGGAGTAGAAGTCAAGAAACAGTGAGACTACTGGCTTAGCAAAAAAGGATACTGACGTTAGGGTAGAAGAGACCATGAAGACTTTGATGGCTCTCTCAGGAGTGTCCTAGAGGCTGGGGTCAAGTGGCAAAGATGGTATGATTAATAAGCTCTTGAAGAAAATTTGTAGAACAAAAAGCATCATTCAGGCACCATTTATTTTTCTGTCAGTACAATATATCATAGTTCAAATCTATCAAACAGTGGCCATCAACATTTATCCAACTTCTGCCTAATTAGCTGTTGAGTGTCTTGAAGAGACAGGTGCAATCTTACTTATCTATATTTCACCAGCACCCACTGCTCTGCTTACCACATAGTAGAATAAGGGTTGTATGATGAAATGAGAAAAGTCTTGATAATTCTCTTAACCAATAATGTAGAAACACATTAGAGTAATGGTCAGTAATAATATAGATGTTGAACGGCAAAAAAACCCAAGCAATTCCACTTAAAACAGGCAAAGGATCTGAATAGGCATTTCTCAAAATAAAACATACAAATGACCAACAAGTATATGGAAAAAAAAAGTTCAATGTCACTAATCATCAGAAAAATGCTACAAGAAGATAGTATCTCACCCAATTAGAATGGCTATTGTCAGAAAAACAGGAAATAATAAATGCTGACAAGGATGCAGAGGAAAGGGTATTCATACACTGTTGGGAATTTAAATTGTAGTATGGCCATTATGGAAAAAAGCATGGAGTCTTCTGAAAAAACTAAAAATAGAACAGCAGTGCAGTGCAGCAGTCCCACCACTGGGTATTTATTTAAAGGAAAGGAAACCAGTATATTAGCAGTTACCTGTATCTGATGGTTTTTGCAGCACTATTCACATAGCCAAGATGTGAAACCAACCTAAGTGTTCATCAGTGGATGAACAGATAAAGAAAATGTGGTATATAGACACAATGGCATACTATTCAGCCTTAAAAAAGGAATGAAATTTTGTCATTTGTAGGGACTTGATTGGAACTGGAGGTCATTATGTAAAGTGAAATAAACCAGGCAAGAAAGACAAATATTGCATGTTCTCACTCATGTGGGAGCTTAAAAAGTTGATCTCATGGAGGTAGAGGGTAGAATTATGGGTATCAGAGAAAGGGAAGGGTCGGGGGATAAAGAGAGGTTGGTTAATGGATAAAACATACAGATAGAAGGAATAATTCTAGTATTTGAAAGCACATAGAGTAACTGTAGTTAACAATAATTTATTATATGTTTCAAAATTGGCAGAAAATTTGAAATGTTCCCAACACAAAGAAATGATAAATGTTTGAGGTGATAAATATCTTGAATGCCCTGATTTGATCAGTAAACATTGAAAGCATATATCAAAATATCACATGTACCCCATAAATATGTATAATTATTATGAATCACTAGATATATGTGTATGTGTAAGTGTGTGTGTATGTGAGTGTGTATTGATGACATTCAACTATGCCATGTATATAGTAGGTTCATGACTTAAACCATGACACAATGGAGTTTGTTAGAATAAATATTTAATACTTTTTAGAAGGATAAAAATATAATTTGATGATTTAACTTTTTCACTTGGGGCATTTTGCCAATCATAGAAATGATGAAAACACCAACAATTAGCCTTTGAAACAAAATGAAACAAATATAACTTTTCATTTCTCTATGCTGAATACATGCTATTACCATACACAAGAAATCCATAATGACAATAGCCACCAGCTTTAATAAATCACAGCTTAGGACAATCTATGAAATCACATATTGGATAATGATTCACTGATATCTCTTGGACTTTAGTCAGTTGGTTCATATCTGGAAGAGCATCTGATTTCAAACTCAGGCTACAAATCTCCAAGATAAATGCAGTCTAAACAGTAAACAGCACAAAAATAAATGGGCTCTTCTCCTAATGGTAAGTGTCAGGACAATTAGTAGAAATACAGTTAGAAGCTGTGCTGCTTTGTTTGTTTTAACAGAGCTGTCTTGCAACAGTTTTTAAAAGAGTATTTTGGTATGTGTTAAATCACAAGATTTAAAACCTACCCGTTTCATAATTGCTAAAAACCATGCCATGCCGACACAAGACTTTTCCAAATTGCTGATTTATTATTCTGCAATAAGCTATAATTTGGTACTGAGTTCCACTGAGTGAATCCATTCTTTAGCATACACAGTAAGTCATTTTTTAAAAGTAGATTTCATCTATATGTGCACATCCCAAGTATCTTAGATGGAAGATTTTTACTATATTTTTAGAAAGACTTAGGTATAATTTAAATAAGCGTATCTTTTTATATATTAACAATTTTTATAATCTTATAAACTCTGTTCTCATTATAATTTAAATTTTCTCTTTTGAAAAAGCATTTAAGCCTAGTGATCCATTTAATTCTCTTTTCTTTTTTCTTTTCTTTTCCTTTTTTTTTGGTATAGAGTCTCACTCTGTTGCCAGGCTTGAGTGCGTGCCCTGGCATGTTCTCAGCTCACTGCAACTTCCGCCTCCTGCCTTCAAGTGATTCTCCTGCCTCAGCCTCCCTATTAGCTGTGATTGCAGGCACTTGCCACCACGCCTGTTTTTGTATTTTTAGTAGAGACGGGGTTTAACCATGTTGTCCAGGATGGTCTCAATCTCTTGACCTCGTGATCTGTCCGCCTCAACCTCCCAAAGTGCTAGGATTACAGGTGTGAGCCACCATGCCCAGCAGATTCATTTAATTTTCAGCTTTTACTGTCCTTATGTAAAAAGCATCATATTATGCCAGTGAGACAATGTGAAAACCATAGTGGATTGCTCTAGCTGACATATTCTCTAGATGATCTACATAGTTAGGTCTTAGTAGATAAGAGGTATTTGTTTTGTTTTTATTTTCTAATAGGCTCTAACATACTTTTATTTGCCCAGACTTCAACACACATAAGCTCTCTTTTAAAAATAATGAAATAACGGGCAGCCGCCTGGCACCAAGCAGCCTGAAAGTGCCCCAGCCCAGAAGCTAAAATAATGAAATAACTTTTTCTCCTAACCTCAATAAGCATGCATGCATTCAGAATCATTTTACTGTTATCTCTGAACTATGTCTATATGAAGAAGTGGGAATAGAAAATTTATTGTTCAATATCAGGTCTAAAGGGTAATCCTAAAACAGTTTGGAAGTTACTCAGAAAATTAAAGCTAGAATTGCCATATGTTCAATTCCATTTCTGATATCTACGCCAAAGAAACAAAAGCAGGGATACAGATATCTGTGCACCTATGTTCACAGCAGCATTCTTCACCATAGCGAAAAGGGAAAAGCAACCCAAGTGTCCATAGACAGAGAAATGCATAAAGAAATGCAGTACACACATACAGTGGAATATTATGCAGCCTTAAAAAGGGAGCAATATGCCATAACATGGATGAAACTTAACGACATTCTGCTCAGTGAACCAGTTACAAAGGACAAGAGCTGCATAATTCTGCTCACATAAGGTACTTAGAGTAGGGAACTTTATAGACAGAAAGTAAATTGGTGGTTGCCAGGGCCAAAGAGAGGCAAGAATGGGGAGTTAGTGTTTAATGGGTAGCATTTCGGTGTGAGAAGATAAAAAGTTCTGGATATGGGTGATGGTGATGGTTGCACAACAATGTTAATATATTTAATGCCACTGAACTGTACACTTTAAAATCATTAAAATGACAAATTTTGTTATGTATATTTAGCCACAATGTTTAGAAAATAAATAATTTTAAAGAGTAACCTAAATGTTTTAATAGTATAGTGAAAAACAAACTTTAAAGTTGACAGTTTTAGTAGATCATCCTCCTAAAGCTTCTGTGAGATCCTGTGATCCAACCAGAAATGAGATGATTCACTGTGGTAGAAAGAGGCTTGGCAGAGCTGGTCCTCCTAATAAGACCCCTGGTGGCATTTAGCTGGCAGGTCTGGCTGAATCCAAAACCTATCATCTTTCAGCAAGGCTCGGGTATACTGTGTATCTTCATGGCTAGATGGAATAACACCGTGGAGATTAGAAGTAGGTGCTATTTAATGAGCTCAGGCAACTGCCACCAGGGGACTATGTCAGCCCTGGGTGAGGGAGATGGGGACTGATCCTATCTTTAGAGAGATGAGATGTCCTGTCAGGTGAATCCTGACACAGGAATCCAATCTAGATATTGGAAAATGTGTAGGAATGCAGCAATTTGGGAGAGATTGATCTCAGGAACAAGGAGAAACTGCTATTGGTTTTTAATACTTCAGTCAAAGAATGTGTTTTCTTAGGATTGAGCAGGGCTTCTTAAATCTTCCTTACGAAGGCAAGACTGGCATGGGGCTAAATCTATGCATGTATGTCCTGTGGGTCTCCATTATTCCAGAGAAAATTTTGTTTCAAGGTTATGGGTGAAAAAGCTCAGATAAGTTCTGACAGTTTAAAAGTAAACTCCGGACCTCAGGTGATCCAACTGCCTCAGCCTCCCAAAGTGCTAATCCCAGCAGCACTTTGGGAGGCTGAGGCAGTCGGATCACCTAAGGTCAGGAGATCAAGACCAGCCTGAACAGCATGGTGAAACCCTATCTCTACTAAAAATACAAAATTAGCCAGGTGTGGTGGCAGGTGCCTGTAATCCCAGCTACTCAGGAGGCTGAGGCAAGAGAATTGCTTGAATGAGTGCAACCTCTCAGAAGGCAGGGGTTGAACTGAGCTGAGATAATAACACTGCACTCCAGCCTGGGCGACAGAGCTAGGTGCCGTATGAATAAAAAATGAAAAATAAAGGTATACAAAAGTCAACATCTTCCACATCTTCTATCCCATAATCTGGCTGAATTGACATAATTGTCAGCCTTGGCTCATAGAGACACATTTATCAGCTCCTCAACCTTGGCATATTGACCTGTTGCACCCATTAAGCATCTCTGGAACTCTTCCCACCCCTCTCCTAGGTGCCCACCTCCATTGCTGCATCCCCATGGTCTTCAGCCTCTCCCCATGATGTGTTGGGGCTCTGGAGGGATTGATACAACCTAGTCCTCCTGCCTTTTTTCTAATCCACTCTAGCCTGTTTCCCAGAACTATTGAGAGGGTTTGGGTGTTAGGCCTGCATTAGCGTCACTTTGTAGAAGGTATTCAATAAGCATTTGCTAAATTACATTGAAAACTTTCACATCAAATTAAAACTTTCACATCAAATTAAAACTATTTCAACTCATTAAGTTACTCAGATTCTCAGCGTATGCTGGTGTCAGAAAATTGGCCAAGGAATCAGGAGTTAGTTCTTAATAAGCCCTATGATCTTAAGCAAGTATTTAACCTCTTTATTGCACTCCTTATAAAATAAAAGAATTTTTAAAAATATATATTTTATTGCATTTTAGGGTTTTGGGTACGTGTGAAGAACATGCAAGATTGTTGCATAGGTACATATATGGCAATGTGATTTGCTGCCTTCCTCCCCATCACCTTTATCTGACATTTCTCCCCATGTTATCCCTCCCAAACTCCCTACCCCCCACTGTCCCTCCCCTACTTCCTCCCCACAGACCCCAGTGTGTGATGCTCCCCTCCCTATGCCCACATGTTCTCGTTGTTCAACACCCACCTATGAGTGAGAACATGTGGTGTTTGATTTTCTATTCTTGTGTCAGTTTGCTGAGAATGATGGTTTCCAGGTTCATCCATGTCCTTACAAAGGACACCAACTCATCATTTTTTATGGCTGCATGGTATTCCATGGTGTATATGTGCCACATTTTCCCTGTCCGGTCTATCATCAATGGGCATTTGGGTTGGTTCCAAGTCTTTGCTATTGTAAACAGTGGTGCAATGGACATTTGTGTTCATGTGTCCTTATAATAGAATGATTTATAAAAGTCCTCAAAAGAGCATTCTAGTTCCAAAATGTTGGATCCTCTGGGCTCACAACCATATCTTTGATCTCTGGAGTCTCTCATTGTCCTGTAAACAATTGACCCCTGGCAAGGGCATGAGGCCCAGGAATTCTCTCCCATTGCTGAGCACCTACACAATACAGTGTCTCTTTCTGATTATCTCAGGACTCCAGACTCTCCAGGTCTCAGGTCTGAAATAACCTGTTGGGTCTATTTTTTTTTTTACGACTAAAACAAATAAACATATGATACAATATAGTAACTTTAAAACTGATACAAACTAAAGAATAATTTTTATTGTTTGAATACCAAAGGGATTTGATTCATATGTATGAAAAGCCAAAAATTTATATTTTAAGGCAGAATTTTAAATGGAATCTACAACCTCATAAGCTAGGCATGGTAGAAGCAAGAGGCATTTTATTTCTAGGTCTCATTTCATCACTGTCATCACAACAAATTTAACATTCTGTATTTTCTGAGAAAAATAATCTATTTGATATCCCATAGTAATCATATCCTTGGAGAAAAGGGATTCTGTTCATTTTTCAGGAGCCTCACATGGCTGTGCATTTGGGGAGCTCTCTGCAGCTAGGTCCCAAAGCCAATGTAAAGCAACAAACCATTTGGTTTTGTTGCTTTTTAACTAAAATAACATGAACTAATTCTAACTGAGTTTTGAAGGGGGGAAAAAAAGCCACTGCAGCATGAATGACAAATTGTATGCCAGATTTCAGCTTCCTATGATTCAAAACCATGTTGCTAAAAAGCAGGCTGCCAACAGATCTTTAATTACTAGCATTAGTGCTGTGGGCATACAAGCCTGTAATAGGTAATGCATAATATGAATATAAAATACATAATTAATACAAAATTCATACCAGAAGAATTTTAATTAATGAGTGAACATCACTATTGCATTAGCTTTGCTGAGTAGGTCAAAGCTTAAAGCTGTCCAAATAATAGATTTTTATGTTTCTTTTTTTTTCCTTCAATATTTCTCAGGGCAAGAAATTAATTTTATCGTGTTCCAATGTCACCACTAGATCAATGACCATCGTGTATAAAGCCTAGCTGCAGAGAGCTCCCCAAATGCACAGCCATGTGAGGCTCCTGAAAAATGAACAGAATCCCTTTTCTCCAAGGATATGATTACTATGGGATATCAAATAGATTATTTTTCTCAGAAAATACAGAATGTTAAATTTGTTGTGATGACAGTGATGAAATGAGACCTAGAAATAAAATGCCTCTTGCTTCTACCATGCCTAGCTTATGAGGTTGTAGATTCCATTTTAATTTAGAAAACTTTCTTGAGCATACTCTGAGGAGTACAATGCTAAAAAAGACAAGAACTTACATTGTGGCAGGAGATATATGATCCCATCAAGATATGCTGATATATGCATATTACACATGCAAATACACATTTCTTATTGCAAATGAGTTTCCAAACTAGAATTTCATCTTTTTTTTACATGATAAATAAGGTAAAGTTTCAACAGAGAGAGTTTGCTTTCATAAATGTGACTTCAGATAATCACTATTAGCTGGACCTTCCTTTCTGGAAGACAGGGTAAATGAATGATGCCTGTGAACAACTGGCCCGAGTCCTTGCAAACAAGGATTTTGATTGTGCATCTGGCTTGGCCTTGCCTTGCCTTGCCTTGCAGGGAAACTGCAGCTCTTGCATGGGTAAGGTGAGAATATGGAGGAGAATGCTACTGACAAGAATGAGGCATGTATTAATAATGAAATGAATGCAAAACTCCAAACTTTATTAGAATATAACAGTTGTATATGTTAAATTTTAAGGAACTCTTTTCCAAAGTATTGCTGTGTTATACAAGTACCAGGAGACTTAAAAATTGCAGGTGGAAAAGAATAGATTTAAATTCTCAAATCGTCTTCAATGTTAGGTATGTTTTTTAAAAAAAAACCTTTGAAATTCTTTATATGTTGATACTAATGAATAAATGGTCAGAAAAGTAGAGCAAAGTATGAGATTCAATTCAGAGATTAGTAAGCAAAGAGGATGGTCTGGAAACTCCCTTTTACTTAAGAAATTATGTTTGTCCCTTACACTAGACTAGCTTATGAGTGCTGAAATCACCAGCACTTGATTTATTATAGGTGCCCAGAAAGTTGCTTGTTGAAAAAAATGAGCCTGTGAGTTAAGTGAGGAGGTGAATAAGTAGTAAGCAAGTGAGTGAATGAATGAGTGAATAAGGGATGAATGAAGATGTACCAGGAAGTGCATTTAACTCTAGGAGGAAGTGATCCTTGAACCTCAAATTGAAGATGAGTAAATGTTTCTTAAATCCTGTTTGACATAACATTTGTGATGTGTACCTTAAATCTAGCCAAGGGCCTTCTCAGTTTCCGTGTTTCAATCATGACAATGGTATTGTAAAAGAAACAGTCACCTTCTTTATTTTTAAGCAATTCTCTTTCAATCAACTTTTAATTATCCTGAAGGGGGAAACCAGTGGTGCAGATAATCCCCAAATCTCTTTTAGGAATGCATTAGATGATGGCTTTTTTACAGTAGTTTGCCTTCCTAATCATGTTTTGATTAGATTTATATTATAGTTATTGAGAATTCTCTTAGCAGAGAGGACAGCAGGTCAGGCAATCCATAAACACTGTGAGTAAAGTACTGAAGTTGGCTGGAACTTACCAATGCCTTAATCTGGGACCTCCTATTAGAGATGCATTGTGCTAAGCACTGCAGAATTTCAAAAGGGCTCAAATTTTATTCTGTAATGATCACTGAGAATCTATTAGAAGGTAGGTACTTTTTTGGGGGCTGTAGCTACAAGGAGGAATAAAATATAGTCTTACACAATGAGGAATGATATACAAGCCAAGACTTTCAAGAGCTCACTGTATAGCCAGCAAGATGTGCATATGTGA